>NC_084985.1:12315514-12598014 GCF_963691925.1 Scomber scombrus
GATTTCAGAGTCAAACTATTTGGTCCTGTGTACACGATCCATAAATTGGCGTCTCGGTCTCTGAAACAATCAGCATAGAAAACCTCCCTTTTACCAGTGGACACAGACTCACAACCGGTCTCGATTAACCAAATAAAACCTCAGAACGTCCTCCCACGTGTTCAACCTCACTGTGGGACGGGTACAACGAGTGCAACCTTAAACTGCCCCCAAAAAAAAGGGTTTGTGGTGCTGTGGGTGTTAAAAAAAATACACCACAATCTTTTTGCTCAGACCTACCAACCACTGACCTCAGCAACCATGTAACATGAGATGGAGAAAACATCATTTGATAATAATACTAATAATAAAATATAATGAAAGCAAGTATAAAACCCACTGCCATAAAATAGAGTACATGTTGAATAGTAGTAATAGTAAAATAAACATAGTTAAGACATAGAATAAATGGAGTGCATAAAATCAAGTAAAATTCAACGTATTAAAGAAGTGCATAGTGTGAAGCAGACTAACAGAAAAGCTGTACATTGCTTATAAAAGTATTTGGACTTATATTTTATTGTTTTACTCTACTAGTTTAATCATTGACCTTAACAAGCCTTACCTCAACTGTCAATCAATAATTTATTTGGATATAACCCTCATTACATCCAATGAAACTTTTGTAAATCACTAAAACATGAAAAAGTGTGAGACAGCGAAAACTTTGTATAAGTTAATTAATTGTGAGGTTCTATATTTAATCAGTACACGTAGTTATATGTGCCAGAAGTGACTAACTTATCCTGTATTGTGTGTGTATTTCAGAGACTACTTATTCAATGCCACACAGACCATGCCTTGTGTGAGACGAAAAGCGGACTGGGCCCTCCAGTGGATAGAAGACAAACAATCCACATTTGGTAAGGAAGACATGACTTTCAAAACATCAAGTTTTAAATCACATATAATGAAACATCAAGAATAACTTCCTTTTCATCTGGAGTCAGTAGAAATTTTGACAAAGACTTTTTGCCCTCCAGGGGAGCGAATTGTGGCTTTTGCAGCAGTGGAGGGCATCTTCTTCTCTGGGTCATTCGCTGCCATCTATTGGCTAAAGAAGAGAGGCCTAATGCCTGGTCTCACATACTCCAACGAGCTGATTAGCCGGGATGAGGTGAGATAAATGCACAGACTGACAGACATGTTGTCTAATTTGTTGAAGAGAGTGCAGCCGGCACAAAATATAATGTACACAAAAGAGGAAGATGACTTATGATTGATCAAAGCCTAAATATAAAACACTAACACACTAACCAATACAGTATTGCTCCATGGAGGTAAGATGTTAAAGTCAATTATGCTTTATGTGCATCTTGGATGATGTTGCTTGACAAACTTGCATCAGGGTTTGGCTGAGCAAGTTTTTCCTGTAGTTATAAATCACTCAGCCAACTCTTAGATCACAGTGTTGTATAACTATCGAAATACCACTGATGTAATGTGTTTGCCATTTTGTTCAGCACTTCCAGCCACACTTTGCAGTTTAAAAACTATCAGAGAAGCTGTAATCTGAGTGCTGTTCAGTCAGTTTGGGAAGGATATATGTTCACAGTGTGCAGATGGACACAATTAATGGCTGATCAAACTTATCTATTCTTTTTATATCAGTATTTTTCTGACATGTTTATTATTGTGTCTCCTAGGGTCTGCACTGTAACTTCGCCTGCCTGCTGTACAGCTACCTGGTGAAGAAACCATCAGAGGACCGGGTGAAGGACATCATCACCAAAGCTGTCAGCATTGAGCAGGTCAGCTATAGTTTTGATTTGTCTCCAGTAGCAGCTTGACTGTCTATTCTTTTGTTTCACTCATTCATATTTTTAAAAAGATTACAATCTCAATAGGCAAGACCTATTCTGTAAATAAATACACTTTTCCTGTTTTGTGTTGTAGGAGTTTTTGACAGAGGCCTTGCCAGTGGATCTCATTGGAATCAACTCTGGTCTGATGAAGCAGTACATTGAGTTTGTGGCCGACCGGCTTCTCGCTGACCTCGGACTCGCCAAGGTGATACTTTTTAAATGAACGCAAAGAAAAGAGAGCCAATCAAGGCCAAATAGTCATTTCTCATTAAATCCTGAGCTGTCATGTTTAAGCAGTGGACTCTAGGATTGAGAAAAGCCACAGACCTTTCAAAAACAACCATAAAGACATATGCTTTTCATATTATTTGATAAAAAATAAGTAAATTACATTAAAATATGTCAGTAGATGCTGTTTGACAGTTATTGTCGGTGTAAATAACCTTTTTTCCTTTGTAATTCAAGGTTTACAATGCTGAGAATCCATTCGATTTCATGGAGTCCATTTCACTAGAGGGGAAAACCAACTTCTTTGAGAAACGAGTAGCCGAGTACCAGAGATTAGGAGTCATGTCGAGCATGATGGACTGCCAGTTCACTCTTGATGCGGACTTCTGAAATCAAGATGAAACTGTTACATATTTGTTACATTTAGACATATATTTATTTATATTTTGAATGGTTTGTTACCAAAAAAACTAAAAACACAGCAGTCTTTATTATAATGATGTTACAATATTATCAGTGTTGAATATAAATTATGGTTCACAGGTTACGACTTTATTGTTTCAGTTGCTTTTTGGATTGAAAGTTGCAGGTTTAGTTTCTGTTATAAGCAGTAAACATGGGAGAAGAAATAGACAATTGAAGCCTAGATCACTAGATTATGGCTATTTAGGACCTCATGACCTCAGTTTTTTCTTAAACATTAATAATGTTATAGGGCATCTATTTTGTACCTATAATATAACCCTGTAGATTTGATTGAGTCTGCAGTTCTGGCTGCTGACATCTGTGGGGCATTGTTTTTTTTTTAAAGTGTCATTTTTAATGCAAAATAAAAAATGCTTTTGTAAAAATGAAAATGGTCTCTATGGTAATTGAATTGCATTAGTGATGAAGTGTATTGTTTACAGCACAAAGCCAGCCGCATTAATTTCAAATGTGTGCGATATAATTTATCATATAACATGATTTAACTGAATGATTATAGTCAATATAGATAATTTTCTGACCTCTACACAGGGGCGATTCTAGGATCAGACCTCAGATAGTTAATGAACCCTCAGGGAAAGACAATATTAATGACAGAACTATCCAAAGTACATTAAACACACAAAAATAATTAAAGTTGTATAAAACAATTTGAACCTGTAGCATAAGTGTTTGTCCCATCTCTACTAAACTTTTTTATTTTTAGGGGTGCTGAGATCAAATTTAGGGTATAAAAAGGGTCTAAAATCGCCCCTGCCTCTACAGCTGTGGCCTTTTCTTAAAATCTGCGGGTTGTAGTTACTCAGATTAAATTAGCCACTCCTCCGTGTTAGCTTTGAGAGCTAACAGCTAGCTAGTTTGTTTCCTAGCTGTTTGCAAACATGGCTGGAGACCTGCGAGGCTTTGCGCTGGAGAAAGCCGAGCTGCTTTCCAGTCGTCTGAAAGAGCTCCTGTCCTCTGGAGAAGAGTATGTCCGGGCTCAGTTTGGGGTTGATTTGGGTCTGAAGCCGGAGCTGTACCCGACCTGGGTCATCCTGCTGAGCACGGCCGTGGTGGGGCTGCTGCTGGCGGCCGTCTGCGGAGCTCTGCTGGCCGGGAAGAAGCGCGGAGGCTGCGGCAGTAGAGGAGGCAGTGAGCACGATAAGGCCCATGTAGCCAAAACTACCAAACCAGAAGAACAAAAGAAAAGGAGCAGAAAGAAAACCCAGGAAAAGGTATGTCATTGTTCACGGTTACACTTCATGCTAAACGAAACTGTTCCTGTGCTAGCTTCCTTACACATAAAAACTGTGTTATTTTATCTATAATTATCATTATCTCTACAGCCCATAGTGTTTATACAACATACATTAAGATATCTAGGGACTTATTTCTATCAACCATTTACAAAATGACAAAAATAAACCTGTTAGCTAAAAGATAAAAGATAAAACATAAAACCTGGTCATTACTTTTATAGATAACATTTAAAAGCATTGGCTGATAAAAGGGTTGACGATTTGAGTGTATATATCTAATTGTGATTTGTTTTATGTCAGATATTGGGGTTTGATTTATGATAAAGTCAAGCTTCAGTACAATATTTAATGTGTGATAGATTTAAAACGTGCTGAGATACCATTAAAATATCATCTGCTCTTTAATTTAATGCAAGGATGAACACTTATAGATATGAATTACTGGATTTTTGGAGCTGATAGCGATATTCAAGTAAAAACATCCGATATGTATGTATTGGCTGATAATCTTATATACAGAATATATACATAAACACACACATTTTCCAATGATCCCTCAAATGTGGTTATCAGACACTTGTGACAAAGATATGTAATAGGTGAGATATTTAACAATATACCAATAAACTTTACCAAAAACTTTAAATTAAATGAACATGAACAAAAAACAACATATATCACACTTGAATTAAGATACACAGAAATATACACAGATTGCTGCCTGTATAACCTTAAAAAATAGAAATATCAATGGTGTTTATCACAACTGCCACATAGCACAGTACAACACAGCTGTGACTGTGTTAAGTTAAATAAATTATGATTTAAAAAAAAAACCAAACAAACAACAAAAGGAAATAATAATAGGAGCTTTCAGTAAACGGTCCCTGGCGTTGAAATCAGTTGATCATTCACTGATGTGGCTCAGGAGCAGCGTGTAAATATTGCACAATCTGTGCAATTTCAACAGGACATTATTCACTGATATGGAGCACTTATCTTGTAAATGGACAAATCACAGAATAATGATCACTAAATATACTGACAGAAATGGGAATATGAATGTTACACAAATTATCTAAATATATTCAAATAAAACATCTATTTGCTGATAACCTGCTATTTTTCTGAACGTTTCTTTTTTCACAAATGCTGCCGCTATAAAACCTTAAAATTACTAACAATAACAGAAACCTTATATTATACATAATACATGCTTCCCCAACATCTCTACTTCTTCTCAACACTCAGTGCGGCCTTCACAGTTTTTTTTTTTTTAAGGAGATCAGCATGCCAGCCGTTGTTGGTTTCATACATGAACTCTTTCATACATGACCGGTCACCCAGCACCAAACACTCTTTCTAATGATGAGCTTGTGGCTCGTATGTAGAGGAATTTCCGAGACAGTTTCCTCAGCTTTGGGAAGTCATCACTGTGTACTTTCCAAGAAGCAAGGTGGTCTCCATCGATGGTGGAAGTCATCAGGAAGCTGTTCAGCTCAGCTTCCATGACGTCCTCCAGCTGCACAGTAGATGAAAGACGGGGCCACAGCTCTTAAAGACGCTGCCCAATGACTTCTCTTCCTTCATCACAGTGTATGACTCTGCCTTTGCTGCACAGCGTCTGTGGTGCTGACATGAGCCCCCTTCACCTGCAAAACAGAGACAAGACCTATTAAATTGTGCAGTATGATTTAATTTTGAGCAATTGGGCTTGTTATATAAAACAATTGCCAATCAACGTAATCATCGCTATTTATCTTGTAGCCCCGGGCTCTTGACTTTATGCCTTAGAAAGGTTTGTGTCCTTGTCATTTCCAGCCAGAGTGATGCTCTCGGGAGAATCAGGACTGGCTTCAGGTAGGGCACGCTTACATACGCTTCACCAGAGAGGGCTTCTGTAAACTCCTGGAGAGGACATATGGTGTTGTTGATTGATTCGAGGACCTCTGTGTCCTGCTTAGTGGACCTTAGACAAAGCCTTGCCCTGCTCCACCACGCTCCCGATCATCTTCTGCGAGTCTACGAGTCCAGGACCAGTCGACACAGCCCAAACCACCTATGTACATGTTACCAATAATGTAAAGAATCCCAAACACCAAATGAAGGATATATTTATTGGATACAATAAATTATAGTTTTTAAAAAATGAAAAAGTGTGTGCCCTTAAAAACAAGAAATATCTGTAAACTATATATTAAAGATTCATGTTGAAATTGAAGGTTAAAAGGTGAATGGAGTTTATTAATTTGTTGTTTTCTCTTTTCCTGGATTTCTGACGTCTGCCAGAAGACTCAATCCAATGGACAACCAGTGACCGTGGCTCAAGAGGAAGTTCAAGTTACTGAGGTGGTTTCCAAATTGTCCCCCCAGATCAAAACTGAGAAGGTAAGTTTGAGAAGCTCCTGTCAAAATGAAGTGCACCCAAAACTGTTCATTTGGGGGGAAAGGGGATTACACTGAGGTATATACTGCCATACCTCAGTGTAATTTATTTTTGTTTGTCCACAGGTGCGTGAGGTACAGTCACCGGTGCAGGTGAAAAAGAACAAGAAGAAAACCAAGACAGATGTGAAACCGGTCCAGAAAGTGTCTACGAACGATGGGAAGGAACCTGATGATGGTAAACTGTTCAGTTGCTGTAGGGGAAATTTCACAATTACTTCTCGTTTTCAAAATAACCGCTACTAGCCCCAGGTTGTTTCATTGTAACCAACTTTAATTCCTCCATTTGTGGTTGGCTTTACACATATTATTCAGCATTTCCTGTTGTAGGGGGCCTCGTGGTTAAATAATCAAACAAACTTTATCCACCGTCGACCATCTAAAATTCTTTATCATTGCTCTGCAGGCTTTTAGTCACCTAATTCATCTCATTTGATGTTGTTTTTTTGTGTTCCCCAGGTGCATGGGAGACTAAAGTCAGTAACCGGGAGAGGAAGCAGCAGCGCAGGAAGGACAGGGGCCCTGAGGACTCCGGTAGCCCAGGAAGTGTGGAGACCCCCAAGACCCGTGGGGAGTCACCTGCAGCCACAGTGCCCACCAATACTAAGAAGAACAGAGGAAACCATGGTATTTCCCACAGAGGTCTCGTTAACCAAAAATCTGAAAAGTCCTGTGAAATTTTGCTCTCGCAGTCACATATTTTGCCAATTTTGCACATACAGTACATCGCAGTGGTATCTAAATCTATCAAAAAGAGATTACGTTCGGAGCAAGTAGGCACTGGACTTAATGCATCTTGTTATCAGGGTGCTGACAGTGTATAGAAAAGCTACAGACTGGAAGCTTTATAACAAGTTTGTGACCACTATGGGTCACAGAGGGGAGCAACTGCACCAATTATTAAAAAACAAAAATGAAGGAATAAATATAAAAGCTATTAAATACAACATCATTATCACAACCTTGATGTGATCTAGTATTGTTTCTCAGCAGTATTTTTCTCCACTCTTTGATTCAGAGTCCCTGCATTCAAGATCATCTGGTAAAGGTGACTCCCAGCCACCCAGCAGGAGAGAGGAGCCTTCAGTCAATGGTGGACGGTGGACCGACATTTCCTTGAAGATACCCGGTCAGATGGGGACTATGGAGGGGACTAAGTGGAGTGCCATCCACACAAATACACATTACAGGACCCAACCTGAACCCCAGTCCTGGGGACAGGAGACTCAAGGTAAAACCTAGACCTGGGTAGACCTTTTCACACAACAAATATAAATATAGATAGTAGGGATGCACCGAAATGAAAATTCTTGGCCGAAACCGAAAACCGAAAATGAGGAAACCAAGGCCGAAAACCGAAACACCGAAATAAATTATTATGCCAATTATTAGTACCATTGCATTTATGGCTATGACTGTGTACTAACCTCACTAAAATCAAGGCATTGCAATTCAAAGAATAAATCAATTACAAAAGTATGAAAATATTTATTTAGCAATGACATTACAACAATGCACAATATAAAATTAAGTTAAAAATAAAATTGTTACACTTGGTGTCGGTCCAGGGAGTGCGATCGGTGTCGGTCTAATAAGCAGCAACACAGAGCTATAAGGACGCTTTACTTTCACGCGCTGCATTTAAAGTCACACAAACACACACACGCAGACACTCTCTAGTGCGCTCTGCTCTCCTTCTCCTGTGCTGTGCGCTTCTCCGTCTCCAAGCGGGTTCTCCGCATCCATCGCGGCCCGGATTCTCGTGTGCGCTGCTTTAATCCCACATCCAAGTAATGATCTTTATAACGCGGATCAAGTACAGTCGCAATGAAGTGCAGATGATCCAAATAGATCTCAGTGAAACGTGTGCTGACAGAGAGTGTACTACACTTTAGTGCAATTAAAGGAATAACGTCTGCTACAGATGCATCAGAGGAGCTGATCTCTTTAGTTAGCTGTTTCGGCCGTGTTGTTTCGGTGATAAAAGTATTTCGGCCGAAAACCGAAAATGCGCTTTTGGGCCATTTTCGGCCGAAGATTTTCAGTGGCCGAATTTTCGGTGCATCCCTAATAGATAGTGGCATGTAACACAGAAGAATATTAAGGTCGTGAGGCTTTCATGTTTGTGCTCTACTCCACACATTGGATTTGATATGAAACAATAACGATGAGGTTAAAGTGCTGACTTTCAGCTCTAAAGATGTTCACATTCATATCAGGGGTAAAGTCAAGGCAGGCTATGGTAACAACATCAAAACATGAAAACACTGCCATTTTAAAAACCAAAAAGAAAGAATAAAAATAACAATTCAATTAGATTATTCTTTGAGTTTAATTTCACTGTGGTCATATTCATTTTAAAGACTATGTTTAACTGAGCTCTATACTTGGTAGAAGTGAAGGTAAAATAAAATTGAGCGGGAGTTTTATTGATGTATTGTGAAAACTGAACATATTTGTGTGGCTCTGTCAGCAGGTGGGTAAATCATTTAAAGTCCAAATTTAAACTAACAGCAAAAACACCCTCAATAAAAACACAAGAGGGGTTATTTTCCTTGTCGTGATGGATGTGATTGACTGTAAAACACAATGCAGCTCTGACATTTAACACAATGAAATAATAACTGAAAAAACAAATTAAAGCTTTGTGATTGCTTTTTTTTGTTGTTTTTTTGAAAACCTCTCTATTGATGTCAAATCTGAGCTACTCCATTTGCACTCCAACACAATAATATTTCTCTCTCTATCATCACAACAGCAGCATGGAGTGGCATCAATGGCCGAAGTAAGACTGAAATCAACCCTGCGTCGTTCTCCATGCTGGGACTAAACACCACAGGTTGGAGCTGTGATTAACTGTCAGCTTTATCACCCAGTCAAAAACCAGACTTACTTCTCATATCTGTAATCCAAATAATATATTTCTTATCTAGTTTTTCACTTCAATTTAACAGCTACCATTATTTGTATAGTCATGGCTGATCACCGATTTCACTTTCCTCCTTCTCTTATTCGCCTTCTGTCTCTCTTAGATTCAGTATCAAATTCAATTGGGCTTCAGTGGACGAGACACCCAGAAGTTGATGATGAATGGTCTGGATTCAGTGAGTATTTCAGCAAACTCCTTCCACATACCTATAAAGTGCTTCTCCCTCTACCTCTCCTCTTTCTCATTCTTCTTCTGCTCGTTCTTCTCTCTCTGCAACTTCTTCTTCTCTTTTTTCTTAAAGCTGAATACACACTTTATTATATCAAAAAGTACCCACTCAGAGAGATACATATACATTTGCAACTTTTTTTGTATCTAATTAAAATCCTTTTGATATTAATTGTTAAGATGGGGTGGCAGCAGTGGACCCCAGCTCCGACTGGAATGCCCCATCGGAGCACTGGGGAAACTATGAAGAGCCTCCCGTGTTGGCGACACCAGCCCCTCCCCTGAAGGAGCAGCCCGCCCCTAGCAAGGTCTGACTGACGCTCACAGGGCCGGTTACTTTATCTTCAAAGTCCCCACATGGCTGTTTAATTCTGTTTTCTGAAAATTATCCTTATTGTTAGGCAAGGCCTGGAAATCTTGCCAAATGATACAAATCTGCAACAGAATGCTTTTAACCCTCTTGAGTAATTAATATATTTATTTTTGTGTCAATCCTGCTATGAAATTCACTGTTACCAGAATTTAGTCTTCCTAATTCTCAACCAGTCTGAACCTCTGTTTTTGTTATCGCAGGTATCAGAGGATGAGAAGGACTCCGAAGATCCTGCCGGGGGAGCAGCCAAATCCAAGAAGAGGAGAAGAAAGAAAAAGAAAACAGAAGAAGAGGCTGCATCTGAGGCTCAGGTAAGAAAAAAAACCATCAAGCTGTCACATTTGTATTTATTTGTAAATTTTCACATCAAAAGAAAGTATCTGCTTTCTTTGTTCTGGTAATGTTATTGCATTTGTTTGATTTTAGACGGCGAGCACCGTGCCCCAGGTACCCAAGCCCCAAGAGCTTCCTGCGCCAGCCTCCAAAAAGCAGAATCCCAGCATATCCTCCTCTCAGAGTAGGTTAAACTGTCCTGACTTTGAAGCTGTGTTCCCTCACGGCGAGGCAAAAATGTCTTAAATGTCTAATTAACTAGCTACTAATAACTGTTCAATCTCTCTCCTTATGCATGCATTTCTTTAAAGCACATACTGTAATTTATGTCCATCTTATTTTCTGTTATTCTTCTTTCATCAACTTTCAGAGAAGTCTGAGCAGGTTGTGGAGCCTCCGAAGCCGTCCCAAAAGAAAAAGGTCAGAAGGGAAACATGAAGTCACATCACAGGTCTACACAAAACTTATGCAAATGATTGTTAAAAGTGTCACATGCAATAATTACCAGGTACAGTTTCTTTCTGAGATACGTTAACAGTTTATCAATTACCGGAAGAAAAAAAAAAAAGAAAACAAGCAGCAAATATCAACCTGCTTGACTAAATAAAACAATGAAATGTGGTCCTATGGACTTAAATCTTACCTAATTTGCACTATTTGCTACACTGCAAACAAGAGTGGAGTTTCAGGAGAGCAGTGGAGGTACATGTTTATGTTCATATTTTAAATGGCATCAAAAGGGTTTTTTTCCCTCCAAGAGTTGTTTGTTCATCAATTTTAACCCAAAAATAGAAAACGGGTTTTATTCATTTTTTATTTTTTGCTATAAGAAAATTTTAATTTCCAAGAAAAACGCATATTTTTTGCTCCCCCAGAATGTTGCACTTTTTTTTTGTTTACAATGCTGCCGGCCGTCCTTATATGAATTACTGAAATGTGTAAGAGCACGTTGCATATGAGTGCTGGTCTCAGATCAGTTCACACAACACTCACATACCATATGTACACTCAAGGCTGTGAAATGATAGTCATAGAGCAACTGTAATGTAAAAAATGAGGGTGAAAAATCTAAAATCCTGGTTTTGTGCAAAAATGCACTCTGAAGTTCATTTAGCGAAGTTAATGTGGGACACACTGATGGTTATTATTTGATTGTCTTTTTTGTTCCCTCTTTGTGTTTCCCCGCTGAGCTGCGGCGGAATAATACGTCCCATTAGTCACATGTAGGTTTGTTGCTGGGACAAAACATCAGCGATAACCTACATGTGACTGTCAAGACAAATATGTCAGACTGCCGAGGCCTCGTTTCAGTTTCAGTTGAACTTCAAAATCAATTTTTGCTTGACACAGTGAGTTTATATCTTTTTATATTTGTGCCACATTTCTTCTGGTGTAGTCGCTCTGTGAAGATATCATCGCACAGCCTCGATGGACAAACTGTACCTATGACATATGAGAGTGTAAAATAGACTCAAACTTAACCGTACAAACACTCAACATCAAACATTTACTTCCTGTCGGCCCCCTAGCGGAATGACAGCTGTGGTTAGGTTGAAGTACATGTCAATAACAGTGATGACAAGGTTTCACCGCAGCGAACTAAGTGTCCTCCTTACAACCTTTACTGCTGTGAAATCCACCTTCCTGCTTTCCATCTATACGATCACATGTTCCAAACATTCATAGTTTTGTCAAAATATTGATCCTCTTGAGTTTATAGAGGGAAAGAAAGAGTATTTAGCCATATTTTGTTGAAACTATGACGATAAAAAACTTTGGGTTTACAGATGAACAGCAGAAAAGTTTATTTTGGATGAGATGAATTTTTTTTTTCACAGCTATATTTGGAATTTGGACATAAAAAAATCCTGATCCTGGACTCACACTGGGGACTGTTGATAAGTGTTACGTAGAGAGCACAGTAACAGAGTTGGACCACCAGGAGGTGCTGTAATGTGAAGTTAAGCAGCAGTGGGAATGCAGTAGCACTATTTAAGTATTGCCCCCTTGACTTTTATCTGTCTGAGTATGTTTGTTCTTATCAGACTAGACTGTGCATTGATTTTTCTAGAGACATTTATGGTTCCTTCTGCACTCTACATGATTTTTAAAAAAACCCTTTCTCTCTTTTTTTCTTGTGCTAGAAAAAGCCATGCCATTATGTACAGATTGTAAGGGCTTTTTTCCAGTTCTGTGATTGCACTGTGCAAAAGGCTGTATTGAGTTCCTTTTTTTTTTTTTTTAAATGTAGATTAATTGTTTTTTCTACCTTTTTGCTGAATGTTAAACGTGTACCTTTTGGTTTGTGACTGACTTCCAGGATTTATGATGGAGGAGGGGAAAAAAAGTTCTTTTGGACATAAATTGAGATTGAAGACATACATAGAGACAGATATTTGAGCAGCTTTAATTCCACGTCCGTTGATTTTTGAACAACACACACATGCGCACACACACACACACACACACACAGTATAATACATACAGGAATTTAATTGACTCAACGTTTTTACAATTAATTCCATTGCCTTAACCTGTAGTTGTATAGAAAGTGCATTTGCGAATCTTTTTTATAGTTTTCATCCAATTGCAAGTTTTGATGTCAGAATTAATTTAATCTTGCATGACTTTGATAATAGTACTTTGTGTACATGAAATTAAAACGAGCGATCTCTTGCTTTAACTGTAAGTACTTGGTCCTGGAGTACCACTCAATGTATATATACTGTGATCGGAGACATATTGCAGTTTTTCTGTGGGGCAGCCGATTGAGTGGAGACAAACAGGACTGTTGTTGGTCGGCTAATGAGCCTTATTAATGCATCACGGTGTTGATCAGCTGGTGATGGTACATAGTTGTTGGTAGACCTGATAGATCATAAAGAACAAAAATGAAATGTTGCTGTGGCAGCAGACGCCTTTTTTTTTCTTCATTTGATTTTTACTGATGATTTAAGATGATTTCAATCAATGTATTTATATACTGTGTCACTAGGAAATGGTTTTGTGAATGATTTTCTTTATTGAGGAGATTCAAATGATATTTCTATGTCGAAAATGAAAAATAAATAAGAAATGCTTGATATCACTTTGTAGTATTCTGTTTTTGTCTCTTTGGGGAAACTGAAACTATTGAATTTTTTTCTTCTTAGAGATGAAAGCCTATTCTTTAATTTTGACTTAAAACTGGGGTTTTCAAAGTGGGAGGAAAGTCTTCCCAGGGGGTCTCCAAACTGTTTCAGGGGAGACTCAATGAATGAGAGTGAAAAATATTATGTAAGTTATCCAAAGGAGACCACACAGAAAAGCCTAGATGTGGGTGATTTTGTTAAAGAGAAAGTTCAGAGATGAGTAGCTTTGGGGAATGTTAGTTTTTCCCACTTTTTCAGAGTCAGAAACAAATAAATACCTTCAGACATATTTTTATGTATTTGGTGTAGTCTTAAGTTATGTTGAACAGTAATTTCAGGCTATTTTGGCTCAATTGTTGAGTGTATGGGATCAAATAACCTAATAACGATCCCACAGGCATCCAGGAATTGAGCAAAACAAAGCAAGTAAACAAAAGGGGGGTGACTGGGCGCCTTTTTCTAAGCTTTCTATGAAGGGAGGCCCACAGTCTCAGACTTTGAAAAACCCCTGCTTTAAAAGACAACTGTAGAGCCATTTCACCAATGGCTTTAGAAAATTGTGAAAAAGATGTGACAGCACACAGAGTGATGGTGCAATAAGGTGTTGGGTGGTGTTAATGTTCTTAAACTAAACAAGTGAAATAGTTTAAGAGGGTGAAAAAACTGACTACCATCTTGAGCTCCTCACTTAAGTCATATATATACTAAATAAGGTTGTTATTATGAAGAAATACTGATCATTTAACCACTTCTTTTCTTATTTCATTATTTTTCATGTCAAAATAACCATAGAATATGAGTACGAGGAGTTTTCATTCAGCTGATTTTACACACAAGCAATAATACTGATACTAAATGATAAAAAATGTGGCTTTTGCTGTGTCCACTGCTATGTTGTGTTGGTTTTCACAGTAAAAAACTTATCCCAAATCTGTGACTAATACAATGTGGATTCACTATATGGTGTACAGTGAAAAACTGTGTCATCAGCGAGGGCTGTGATAGGCCCCCCGGTCGCAGTGACCCTCCTGAGGCCAAACCGCTGCCCTAGTCAATGTGGTGAGCCGGTCGCGTGGCACGTTTACAGAGCCTGACCTCCTTCGCCTCATCTCTCTACATCCCTTATCTCTCAGTTCATTTTGGATTTACCCGCTTTTAATCTCTCGCAATCTCTGGCTCGCAGTCCATTCACCTTCCCTTCAGAGAAATATCATGAGGTTTTGTTTTTTTTAATATTATTCTCTGCCAGAGGATTGTTGTGCTTATTTTTCTTGTTCGTGTGTATCAAAAGGCAGATTTATTAATAGTGAAGGTCACTCTCTAATGGTTGGTGCTACAGTTGCTCATAGCCCTGCTATGAAAATCACTTGCTAATGCTGTTTAAAAAAAAAAAAAAGATCTATCTAAAGTCCCTGTGTCTGAATCCCGCAGGCGATTGTATGTGTGCTACATTGAGGTATAAAATAATAGAGTGTCCAAATGTTATAAGGCCACTAATAAATCTGTTCCCACAATCACTGACACTGGGATTTATTGCAGGTCGGAGTCATAAAGGATTAGGCTTTGTATTTCCGGTCATTATGTCAGTGACCTCTCCGCACTTACGCAGATGTATCAGTTTAATTATACAAATATCGTCACTGTGACTCATACGGAATAATTGGAAGGCTACTACGCAACAGTAGCTGAAAAAGAAATGGATGCTCATATTGATGTTTTTCCTCTTTATATTGCGCTCCAGCATCTAAAGAGGTGGCAGTCTGGTCAGTGTTAAGTCATGGCAGGAGTGGAAAATCCCCTAATGTTTTCCACCCACCAGAGCTTAGAGATGTGGTCACTGGCCCATCTGTCAGGCTTGGTTTAGGATGTTTGTCCAAAGAAAAACACACACTGAGAGAGAAAACTGACATTAAATGAAGGTTTCTTGTTGCAAAATCACGTCAATTTAAGTGGTTTAATTTAGTTTTGAGACTTTGGCTTTTTCCAATTTAAGAGAAAGATGTGCAATTGTGGTGACGTCATCTCCTTATGTCTAAATATGGAGCACCTGCTGGTGTCAAGAATAAGACAAGCTGTATAATCTTGATAGCATTAAGACAAACGGCCTCATTTTAAGAGGTTTTTACTTTTTGTATGAAAGTGTTGGTATGAAAGCTGCATTGAGGCACAGCCAGACTGACCTGCTACCTGCTATAGGGGCCCAAAATTACCTAATTAACACCCCGTTTCTCTTCTCCTCTATACTGCAATGACCCCAGAGTTCCTCAAGATTTTGATGTAGGGCCCCTCTTCAAGACAGGGCCTCATGAAAAATTAAAAATCCATAATGACATTTGGTCTGATCTCTAATAAAAATGACATATATAATGTTTTCAGGTCACGTTCAAGACTGCACTGAAGGACAGGTTACAATTTTTCAGGTGTGTCTGAAAAAAACAGTCAGGTGCCCATATGAAAGAGGTTCTCCCTATTGTAATCATTTCTCCTGTTCACACTCACTATCTAAAGATCCCCTTCAAATGTGCTTTCAATGTAAGTTATGTGGGGCAAAATGTGTCTGCAAAAATGTATTTAAAATGTTATGACATAAACTTATATGAGGCCTCAGCAGTCTGAGTTAGTCATATTAAGTGGATATCTGTCACATTTTCAGTCTTTTTAGCATCAAAGTTCCTCTTTATGTTTCTCTGCTGAGCTGTGGTGGAGGTATAGTTGCAAAAAGAGGGACTTTGGCGTTAAAGAGAATGTAATAATGCAAGATATCTACTTGATTTGACCCATTTGGATGGCTTTAGATAAACTTTAAATACATTTTTGCACAGAAGGGGGACTGTGTATTTTGGCCCCCATCACTTACATTATTGTAGCATAATGGAGGGATCTTCTCTCGTCAGTATTTGAACATGAGGAATTATTATGGCAAGAAAAAACTATTTGGGGACCTGACTATTGTTTTAAGACAGACTTTTTAATCCCTTTTTGTACAAACAGGTTATTTTAAATTAAAGTTTATTTAAGTTTATTTTAGTCTAAATAGAGTGATCAAAATATGCTTTTGATGTGATTTAACCCTTTAAACAGACAGGAGTGGAAAATGAGATTTGAAAATTATTCTTTTTACTTACTTTGACGTTACTAAACATTTCCACATATTTTAAAAATATTTTGTATATTTTAGATTTCATGAGTTGTATCTCCACCAGGATATGTTATCCCTATTAAGGTATAAAAAAAAAAATACCTTAAAAAAATAATTCTGGTGCACGTTGCCTATTTAAGGGTTAATGGGTTAACTGGGTTGTTTGTCAAACTAGTGAAACAATCCAGTTTCTCCCAATAAAAAACTGTCAGTAAAATGGAAAAAACAAGATTTTTTTTTTAATACTGCACTGTTTAAAAGCATCAGATTGAGTTTACTGGAATATTCTGCTTGATTATGAAGCATTGGTCAAAATCCTCCTACGGGTCATGTGACTCCTGGATGAGCCAGATTAACTCCCTCTCTCTCTCTCTCTCTCTCTCTCTCTCTCTCTCTCTCTCTCTCTCTCTCTCTCTCTCTCTCTCTCTCTCTCTCTCTCTCTCTTCCTTTCTTTCTTTCTTTCTCTGTGATTCAACCACCACCGACTCACAGAAAGAAACAGACGAGCACAGAGAGAGCAAACATACGCTGGATGTAGATATAGATGTTGCGGTTCTCCTAAAAAAGCACCTAGGAGACTCTAACATCCCCTCTTCTCTCCTTTTCTTTGGTCATTTTTTTGTTCATTTGTGAGTCTTGACTTAAACATTATTTCCGGCAGCATTCATGAAATAGCTTGACATCTATACAGCAGGATAAACAATGATTTCACCGTGGGACCGGTGGTACTCGACGAGCTGCTGCCTCTGCTGCCATGTACGGACGGGCACCATCATCCTGGGAATATGGTACATGGTAAGTCTTCATGGTCTAAACATAAATATGTACAAATAAATATGGCTAAATGTGTCTAATACGCGATGAAGTGTGAGTTTTTGGAGCTTTGGCTCGCTACGTTGTAGCTTCTCACTGCTGTTTGTCATTTGTTTTCTCCCCCATTTGCCTTTTCTTTCTTAAAAGATGCCATCGGTTTATAGATCAATTTAACGAATTTAAAACAACATTATGTGCTAATTTATCACCAGCGTTTCAATTTGGGGCTTTCTATTTAGGCTATTTTGATGTAATTGCTTGTACAGGATTAGATTCAGATTTGTTCGCCAAGTAGCAAATGCTATGAATTCAATTTTGTCCAGATAGCAACAAAGAAGCAATAAACATAAACACAAACATAACAGTGTTAGAGAGAATCAGTGGTTAACATTTCTGTGTATTGGGGTGGACTATGTACATGCATGTAGACATGATTTCTTTTTTTAAACTATGTGTTTATGTGTGCAAAAAAGCAGAATATCTATAAGTATAAAGACTATGTGCATATATACTGACATCATTTTAAATAACTGCAAAAAATCTGAATTAAGATAGAAGTATTTAGACTGTATGCATGCACATTGGTATGACAAAAAAAACCAATGTGAATATATCTAAATGTATAATGGCTTTGTGCGTACATACTGACATGATAAAAACTGAAAAAGCTGGATGTAGATAGAAGTATGAAGATTATATGTATCCATATTGACATGATAAAAACAATGTGCGTGCAAAAGAAATGGAAAAAATATAGAAGTATAAAGCCTAAGTGGATTTATATTGACACAAAAGAAGTGTAATGGCGATGTGCTTGCACAATACATGCTAAAAACTGTATGCAAAAAAGGACACTATTAAACAGGAGTATGAATACCAATGTAGATATAAATATACATTTGAGAGTAAGTTAACTAAGTGTGTATTAACTGGATATATATCTACAGGGCAGACAAAGATGCATCATACACTATGTATTACAATGAGATATGGAGGTGAAGTGTTGTTGGTTGAAGTGTTGTTGCAGACTGTAATCATATAAAATATGGATTTCTGCATAGTTAACCTTTACCCTTTGAAGTGCTGAATTGATAATCTCACTAACCTTTTCCATTTGATTTGTCGTGCATTTGTACCAGAGTCCAAAGTTAAATATAGGGTTTGCTTCTGTTTTGACTGTAGCTATGGGATAACCTTAAGTTTTAAACATAGTGCAGTAAGCCCGGTAAATCCCTGACCTTTACTAAGTGTTTGTCCCAGTGTCTGTTTGAGCCTACTACTCATCAAGTGTCTCTGTCATCAAATCAAAACAAGGAGACCAGAAATAAAGCAACAAATACCTCACATAGATGAAAACAGTCCGGCAGTTTTTTCATATATCACATATATAAACTTTAGAGTTAAAACAATTAGTCCATTCATGGATTGTTATCAACAGAAAATGTGTTTAAAAACAGTTGTGATACATTTTGAAGTAATTTATTGAGGAAATATGGCAAATATTTGCTCTGTAAATTTGGGAATGGTATTTTTCACTATTGAATGAGTTTTATAGGCTAAAAGATTAAACAGCAAAATAATCCATAGACTAAATCCATAGTATGTAAATTCATAGTTAATCAAATCATTTTTTCTATTTGCATTACTGTCATATCGCACCTAAAAATAGTCCACTTTATGGTTTTGTGAACATCTTCACACCACTGCTGAAAGGAAAAGGATGATCCAAGACTCAATTAATGAGCGACTTTGACATTTAATATTCATTTTTTTATTCTCCTACAGCTCATCAATGCAGTGGTCTTACTCATCTTGTTGTCGGCTCTCAATGACCCAATTCAGTACCGCTACCACCTTACCAGCTCCGAGCTGGGGACCGACATCGACGTCATGGACGATGCAAGTGAGTGCAACTAATCCCCTCATTGTTACACGTCATGACTCGTTATCAACTGTACGATAGATTATGTTAAACGTCCTTAATGAAGCAGCGTGTTCTCTAATGAGCAGTTCCAGATGTCCCCGGTCATTCAACACACACATTTAAGATGTATCTGTATTAAGTGGCTGTGTAGGTTGTCTCTAAGTTCATTTTGGTTGTGGACGGACAATTTTTATAATGACAAATTTCCCTCTTAGACATAAATGACTCACAGGCAATAATACATTTATAATAATTCTTATTTTAGTGCATTCATCTTTTCCCAGAAAGGATTAGACTCACACATCAAAGGACACAATATTTTTGTCTCAGTGCCTCCGGTGTTAGTGTTTCATGTGTGATCAAAGGTCATTTCACTCATATTTAATTTAATGTGGATTTTAAGTTAAACTGGCAGCAAGTTTCGTGGTTCGGAGACAATATTATTCAGATGTATCTCCCTGCACTTCCAGAGAGTGCTCGCTCAAACCATCAGTCCATATTGCCCCATGTGTTTCCGCAGCTGAAAACCTTCCTCTCCTTTTTGCCCATCACCACTTTTCCCAAAGTGCTGCTCTCAGCACAGACATAGCTGAGTCGGCCAAGCCACATAGAGAATAAATCAGAGTGCATGTGTATTTTCAGTGCTTCCCCTCCAGCGGCTATCATCGTCACCGTCGCCTCTGGAGCGCCACAGACGCTGTCACTGGCCGCTCTGATTAAAAACGACTGCTCTAATTCTCCGTCGGATTAAAACGGCCATCTTGACTCACTCCCCCCCCCCCCTGCTCAGTCTTTGCTTGTAGAGCATCAGTCAAAGGTCGAAAGTGGGAAAAGAAAGGAGATGTGCTGGTGGTGTGGTTTAGTGATAGTCAGGTGTTAATTGTACAAAGACTCACATGAAATAATGAAATTAAAACTCAGATGTATGGATGAAATTTGAAGGATGAGGAGTGGCCACTTTATTAGGTACATCTGTGCAATCTGATACAGTCCAATACACCAGCTCTGCTATAAATTCAACATTTAAAAAGTTTATACATTTTCAGTTTTTGTTGACATTGTCAGAAAGGTGACAATGTAGGACAATGTTGTCGTAGACTACTCCGTCGCTGCGGATAAAACAGTGGATAAATTGTTTCAAGTGTCACACAATCCCTACAAAGTAATTTCACTATCAGAATTTGATTCATTTGATCCGATAACATTTGGAAAGTATAGAAGCCGCACGATTAAATCATTTTGTCCCTGTTCAAGTTAGCAGAGAGCTAACTGCAAGTTAGACTGAGCTGCTGGCAGAAGTCTCTCATGCTCAGTACCCATTCATCTGACCAGCGCAGGAACATCAAACACGACACCCGATTAAAATCTCCATATGTTGAGGGATTTCTTTGGCAGTGATAGGCCTAATCAGTATTGTGTGAACTTGTTTGCCAAGTGCTCGAATGTAACGGGACATTCATTTATATGTGAGTTCCACACTGTAGGTTTAACGTGTGTGTGCGTGTGCACGTGTGCGGCGAGGGATTAAAGATGGCAGGGTATCATCATTTCCTGGGTCTTAACACAGTATCAGTGCTGTCATAATCACTGCTGCTGAGTGTAAGGGAACACCAGCAGCAGTCGTGATGATGAAGTTTCACTCAGTTTTTCTGAGCTTTTATTTTATAAAATTAAAAAAGAGAAAAAAAATCTTTACTGCTGGTAAAAATCTACCAGGGATTCATTGATTCATTTGTTTCACAGTCAGCACTGAGTCCGAATACCAAGTTCAGTAACTGTCAATACCGCATAGTGATCTTTTACCAGCACATGTCCGGTCTGAGCCAGACGTCAGACGATCCCTGTGAGTCGAGTCCTCACAGTGACACTGACGAGTGTCTCATCAGTCAGTTTTTATAGCTGTAATGTGAATGTGAGGGGGAGGGGGGGTTACATTTTGTCAAATTTAGCACCTCTTGCATAACAATCTCCCACGTGCTGATCATGTTTTGTGCGACGCAGACTGTGTGCTAAAAATAGCGAGGTTACTCAAGGTGCTTTGTTTTGTAAAATCCTCGTCCCTGTAAAGACTTTTGGATTACGTCAGTGGATTGTAAGGTTGCTGGGAAATGACATGTTTGCTGTTGTTATTCACCGGTAAACTAGATGAACTATTCTCACGTTGTTCTGTTTTTTCCTCTTTTTCAGATATCTGCATAGCCACTGCAATATCCCTGCTCATGATTCTTATATGTGGCATGGCAACATACGGTGCTTACAAGGTAAATAAACCAAAAAATGAGAAAGATTTATGTTTAAAAATCATCCAATCAGACATCTTAACTTTGTGTTTCTTTATCTCTTTTCAATCTCTCCTGAATAGCAACACGCTGCTTGGATCATTCCATTCTTCTGCTACCAAATCTTCGACTTTGCCCTTAACACACTGGTAGCCATTAGTGTGGTGGTTTACCCCAACACGGTGCAGGACTACCTCCAGCAGCTGGTGAGGACTGTTTCCTTACATCTGAATCACCTCTGCTTAACCCACACAGGCTTCTTTTGTTCTTAACGGAAAGACAAAATGTTGCAGTTTGAATACAAACCATTTCAGATCAAGGAGTAGCTCATGAAGCTTGTAATAATTGCTCAAACATAAGACTAAATCGGGGGGTTAGTGCTTCTCCAGAGCATCTGTTGAGTAACACTTCTAAACAAGAGGCATTCAGTGAAAACAGGCCACTCAGGCATGAACACTGGTCTTAGTTATGTAGATTAGGTGTCCATTTTGGACTCCTTGGATGTTAAGCGCTCAAAGGTCAAGCTTTGTAAGAGTCTTATTTTAAAGAAAAGGCCCCTAACTTTCTATTTCATGTTTCTCTCCACTGCATTTATTTATTTTCAAGTGCCTCTTTCTCTTTCTCTTTTTCCCTCTCTTTCCAGCCGGGGACATTCCCTTACAAAGAGGACATCATGTCCACCAACAATATGTGCCTAGTTTTCGCAGTTCTTCTCTTCATTGGCTGCATCCTCTCCTTCAAGGTAACCAACAGTCTCTCTCAGCAGCTTTTTTACATTGTTAGCAATGATATTTAAACTTAAAACATCTACTAAATGATTTAAGTTAATATAAATCTAAAATATAACAGCGTATACTGTACATGCAACACATTGTCTCAGATTCTACACAGTCGATGAGCATTGCTCACTCACAATTGTGCAGAAGTTGTTCATCATACTGCCATGTGATTAAGCCAATTAAGTCTCACACTGTGCTCATCTCTTAGCATTATAAACCATATGGCATGTGTAATGAATCTGCCAGTGTGAACATTTCCATTATCGATGCCCTACATGAGATTATCACACAGTCAGAGAGCAGCGGGTCGGAGGGACAACAGGAAACCAACTACTGTCAAGCTAATTCCCCCTTAATGCATGGATGATTCTCCAGGCGCAACTTCGCTCTGGGGCTCTGGGACAAGATGGGACATGAAGTTGCAGTCATCTGTACAATCAAATCAAGTTGTTTCTCCACTAAGCTCAGATTGGAAATGTTCTCGGCAGATATCCAGAGACAGAGCTGGGGTTTTATGATCAGGGGCAGCCACTGGAAGACACACAGCGGGACTCACAGACAGAAGTTATAAATTTCATCTCTCAGACAGAGAGCTTTGTTAGGCCGAATATTTTGGTAGTTAAACTGCTAATAGCTTTAAAAGTCCACACTTAAGATCTGTTTGCTTCAAAACATTAATCTGAAATATGAGTTTAGCTAAATGAGGCGCAGATCCTCTTTTTCAGTGATGGGATGCACTTAAAGTGTATTGCCCACTGTTCTGATTCAGCAGTGATATAGTTGAGTCAGTCCTCTGGACCGGGGCCAGACCTGAAACCTTAAGGATGCATGGAGCTCTCAGCACAGCTGCAGCTGCATCACCTGCTGAAGTTCCTGCTCAGGCCAACATCCTCCAGTCGAGTGCACTTGGCATAAATGACAGAGACAGACGGGAAAAGGGGGAGCTGGAGAGAGAAGGGAAAGGGATGCAGTGGATACGGAGATGTAGATGAATACATGGTTGGATGAATAAAAAGTAAATACACAAGATAATACTTATAAACGTTATTTCTATAGGCACCTTAATGCCAATGTAATGCCAGCCCAGCATATTCTGATTTAAAAAACAGTTTAACCCACAATAAAAAGATTATTTAGAAGTCAGAATAAATATTTGGAGCTTTTCTAGAAGTATATTGATTGAATTAATGTGTTATCAACATCTCTAATATGTTGTTATACAAGTGCAAATGTGTGCAGGATGGTGCGTACTGGTTGACCTCAGATTAGAGTTTGTATCACAGTGAGACTCAGCAGATGGTATAGTGATCGGTTAGCAGGCCGACTGGCTTGCAGGTCGGTGGGTTGCTCTTACTGCTGCCTGCTGGCAAAGGTATCGACTCAGCACGCTACTCACACACATTCACAATGAACCTCCTGTTCCCCTGCCAAGTCAGACAAACCTAAACCTCAAAGCTTTGCTGAGGCAAGAGATGCCTGAGAAGTTGCCTCGGCTAAAATGCCGGATGAAGAACCAGAAGGGCAACACTGCATTAAAATGTTATTTTTTACAGTCAGATTTATCAAGTTGTGATATGATGAATCTCTGCTGTCAGCACGTCTAACCTTGATGAATGGATGACATCATAGCCAGCACCATCAGTAATAATGAAAAGTGGCGACAGCGCTAAAGGTCACTGTGTGTTCTTTGTTTTCACCTCCCGGGGGACAGGCCTACCTGATTGGCTGCGTGTGGAACTGCTACAGATACGTGAGCGGCAGGGGCACCACAGAGGTCCTGGTTTATGTCACCACCAACGACACCACGGTGAGTGAGTCCACCACATCCAACGTCCAGCTCCTCACCTCAGCGACACACTGACAACCCCTCCACCCTGTGATAATAATATAATTGCTTTTGCACAGCATTGATTTTTTGATTTTTTTTGGCTTGCAAGCTCTCTATTTATTATATAAGCTAAAGTAATTCCGATAAAGGCTTTGAAAACTCGTTTTCATCCACCTGCTTGGTACATTAAAACAGATGCTTAACTCAACAAAAGTGAGGTTTTATTCAGCAATACTAAAATATAGACTATATGTACTTTTGCATGTTGCAGTTCAGTGAGTCGGTACCGCTATATATACAAGGTAAGGATTTAGGCATTACTCGTACATCCGTTTGTGTTTAGAGCAGCACTTTAGAGTCTGAAACGTAAACAGAAATTTAAGTTTTAAAAGTAGTAAATGCTAAATAGTGAAGAACCTCATTAACCTCAACCTCAGACCTGAGAAGTTAAATGAATCCACGTCACACAGGAGGACAAGAATAATTTGGTATTCAGTGAGATTAATCATTTCCACAATAAAAAAATTAAGTAAAATTCACTGTTTAAAAGAAAAAAACACATACCAATAAGACAAAAGTATTTCTCATTTTTATTGACTATTTTGAGAAGAAGAAATATGAGCAGACATATATCTTGGAAGTAGTCTGTTTATTTCAGAATCATAATTTAGAGAAGCTTTTTCATCATGTCTCATCATGTGTGTTGTGGTCATTTCAAATAACTATCAGATAACTTTTCTGAAAGGGGTTCAGATTAGTGTGGTCCTTCTTTAAAATCACTATAACAGGAATCATCTACCATGTCACAGTTCCTACTTTCATGTATAGGTAAGTGAAGGATTTTAAACATTCATGAATTATTACCAGATTAATTAGGCTGTATTAAGGTGAACCAGCAGCTGAAATGTTTGCACATATTTTATGCTCCGGGATCAAAATTGTGTATTTGAGCAGTTTAAATGGCCGTGTTGTTTGTCTCAGTTTTCTGATGTCCAGTGAAGTGACATCGGTGCTGTGGGTGGCAGTACAGAAGGTGCTGTAGGTCATACTGAGGTGCGATCGGCCAGCTGGGCGTCCTCCATCCCTGCTTGTCCCCTTCAAGCATTGACTCATGGGGTTTCTGAGAGGCTTTAGCATAGTCACTGTTTCCATTTGTCTGCTTGCTGTAATCCTCCACACTCATACGTAAGACATTAATCTGTCTCACACCCACTGTCGTCTCAATACATCACTCTTCATCTGTCCGTCATTTTGTCCTTGTGGTGACGCGGCCCTGCTTCGCACCGCTGATACTTTTCACCTTATGAAACAGATCCTACAGACAGGAACAGATTTAGCAGTGTATCATCATATCATTCAGCAAAAATTAGATATGTGACAGTCAGATTTGTCTACTGCAGACATGGTGGAGGCATTTCTTGCTTTTTTGTCCTAAGCAACTATATGTAGTAAAATGGGACTATTTGTTACATGTAAACTGAGTCTAAAGGTAATTTCATTTCCTGCACTTCATCTGTGCTTGTCTGTTCTCTTGTGGAAAAATCCTCACTAAGCCAGTCAAGCATTTCCGTACCACAAGCAAAACAACATTCAGCAGGTATCAATGTCTGCAGTCTTCAGGGATCACTCTCCATGTCGCGGTCTTGGGATTTTATTGCAAAGAAACCTGCAAAACTTTATGAAATGAAAGACTTGAGGCTAAGAGTTCATGACCAAAAAAACATGTAAATTCTTGTTTTCTCCATTTTCTGCACCCATTAGCTTCATTTCAGGTCTAGTTTAAAGATATGTTAAAAGTGATTTTGTAAAGCATTTGCAGCTTGAATTTATTCAGTTATTGTGTATTATAAAAAAAAAAAATTCAGTGAAAATTAAAAACAGCATAATCTCTGGTGAAAATGCAAACTCAGTAAATACATATAGTGTTAACTGGTTAACAAACACAGCATCATGAGACAGAAGATGTTTCAGAGAATATCTAATGAACTTGAGAATCAATTTAGGCAATATACAAAATGGCCCTTTAATGAACAAATAATACAAATTAACAAAATATTGACTGTGCATCATTAGGTAAACGGAAACAGGAAGTGAGTGTGTCTATATGAATAAATGGATACCAGAAAATCAAATATTTATTCAAATGAATTGAGGAAGCAAAACAAATGAAGCAAACAGCTGAGGCAACTAGGTCAAAATGAAAGCCACAAGCGTCGTGAATTTTAATTAGAAATGAATCAGGGGGCGGTTTTTATTTAAATGCAACAAATATTAATAGAACGCGGTTCATAACAGGCTGAACAGCTCTCGTATTGGAATGAACAGTGACCACATGTTTTTATTGCTGTTTCCTCACACACACACAACACACACACACACACACACACACACACACACACACACACACACACACACATAGAGCTGAATGAATCGAGTGCTACATCTATTTTTACTATTAGAAAGCCTACAGTGTGTCTAAATGGCTTTTTACAGCCTCGAACATCAAGTACCCAGCTGCTTATCTGTGTGCTTTTATATAAATGCCATTAAAATGCACAGGGGTCGGGTCTCTCTCTTTCACTCTTTTTTCTCTCCTTTCCACCTCCTCCTCCGTCCCTCCCTCCCTCTTTCTCTCTATATATCTCTGTCCGTCCTCCTCTCTTCTTCTGGACATGTTACATAATTGTCTGCTTGTCCGCTTCATTTCAAATCCCCGCTGTGATGTGTTCGCCGGGCCTCCCTGGCTGCTTCACAATTCCATCCCCTCAGAGCATATTCTCTCTTTCTCTCTCTCTCTCTCTCTCTCTCTCTCTCTCTCTCTCTCACTCTCTCTCTCTCTCTCTCTCTCTCTCTCTCGCTCTCTCGCTCTCTCGCTCTCGGCCCCTGAATTAGCAGCAGAGCTGGTTTTATAACACCATTTACAGAGAAAGACCGCTGGTAGAGGATTGTGTGTAGATGTTATCCTTGCAGCTTGTCGTGCCTTCTGTATGGATGGAATAAAGGGCATGAAAGATGGAGAGGAAACCTGCTAGAGTGGCTAAAATCACTCTCTATTTGCTAAATAGTGCACAAAATGTACTGTCTGCATTAGATGTAGCAGAAAGCTTCAAAAAGCTAGTAAGTGGACCTTTTCTTAGATAAGGGATGCACTGATCTGTGCTCACATTTCCCCAAATAGTAAATCTGTGTCTTTGGAATAATTTTGATAACATGAGGTAACATGAGGTGAGGAATTCCTTTAGCACCTAATACTGAGTGGATGGTCCGCCTTGAGTGTGAATGGGTGTATGAAAGTAACTGATACTGGAAAAATTCAACATGTTATGATGACGATGACAAAGAAACTGTATTTAATGTGGAGCGGTTATATGTAGAAGCACAACAAATCAGATGGGTATGTTTTGACAATACCAATAAGTCGTTCACATGGCCACTAAATGTTTTCTTCCTGTTTTCTAAATCTGCTGTCGATCGAGTCCAAGAGTCGGACATATTTAGGCAAACGTTCCCAATTCACACGAGCATGATTTACAATTTAAAGCTGTCAAACTGAACCACGACTGCTTATCGGCCGTTCAGCAGGATAGATGAAGACATATTGGCTCTGTGAGTTGAAACTGAGCAGCACTCTGCTTTTCTGCTACGTTGCAGGTTCTGCTGCCACCGTACGAGGAAGCCATCGCCATCCCGCCGAAGGAGCCCCCGCCTCAGTATATGGAGGCATGAGAGGAGTCCTCTACGGATCCCAAACACCCCAACACCCATCTCCCCAACACTTCCCACGATGGTTGGAACACCCCGAAAAACAAGACACATCAACGTGTTAGAGGCTGGTTTCAGCTCGGATTCGTGACTCTGCCAACGTTAGATTAGATTAGATTAGAACTCCTCCCCACCTCCACCACCCCTCGTTGTTGTGATGTATTGTCCACCCCTCTCGTCTCCTCTGTCCTCCTCCAAGGACATTATCGCAGCAACTTCAACTGCTCCCCCTCCTCACCACCACCTCCAACCCTCCCTCTTGGCAGCTGCGGTCCCCTGGCAGCGTCTAAACTCTTGCACGCCCTGAACACTCTGTCCCAACTTCATTTGCACTTTTCTTTGAGTGAATCGTGCAGCGGTCTGGCCACCAACTGTTAACCCCCCTAATACTGTGAATCTCCCTCGTGGTCTTTGTCTAGAAACAAACTACCTGAGACGAGTAATAGCGACAGAGAGAGTGAGAAGGAAAGCGACATACATGATCAGTTATGCAAGAGCACTTTTTTTCAGAAATTGACAAAATTCCTTCTTTGAATGTAATGTCGGGGTATTTTTGTATTTTTTGTATAACAGTAAAAAAAAAAAAACGGAGAGAAAAATGAAGCGATTAGGAAAAAGGGTGACCTGTTGTGATAAAATATCATCTGTTGTATTGATGTAGCTTGTCCTGCAGGAAATCATATTGAAAAAGGGTTCCTTGACCAATAACAAAAGAAACAATCTTCCTTTTGTATCTGCGTAACACACAGTCTGTAAACCTGTTACCCACCGACTGCCAGTGAAAACCGTGTTCACCCTCTTTGATTTTAATCACAATCTATTCCAGTTTGCCTTCCTGTTCCAAGATCTCAAAAAGTTAAGAACGACTGGCATTCGTGTAAATCATCCAGAGAAGCACTTGTCACTAATTGTTTTACACATTTGCACACTTACAGATTCACAATCAGACATACTCGAGGCAATACGTGAAAATCTAAAAATGTGTGAACATTAGTGTTTGAAAATGTTTCAGCTGAGACGTCTGTCCTGTGTTCCCGTTGAGTTGCAGCTGCAATAGCATCGACTGTGTCTTTATGAGGTTTTTTCTACAAGGATCATGGTGGTTTAATGTGATCTTTTTAGCTGAGCTTACTTAGCTGGACTGAGGGCATTTTCCTATAAAGACGGCGTGACATGCTGCTGTATGTGCAGACACTGTGTGTATGTGTGTGTGTGTTTGCGTGCTTGCCTGCGTGCTATGTTTGACATTACGCCATAACTCCCTTTATATGTAGTAACATTTCTTTTGCACATGCAGTGATATCATGTCGAGATATTTCCTGTGCTGGTGACCTTTTTCAGATTAACGATGGATGGGATCTAAAGCATTGATTTAGTTTAGCGTTGTAGCACAAAATCAATATTCAGTATATGTGTTTTGTCTCTTTAGGCAATCAGTTGAGCATTATGAGGAATAATAATGGAATAAATAATATTAGATATGCTTAATCCCATTGTTTCCAACATTTCCCAAGTAGTATTTGCTACCAACAAAAAAAATGGTTCAGACTATGCAAGACTGCATTTAACGACTCGTTAGACCTGGAAAATACCATGACGTAGTTCTCCATTTGATACTAATACTGTAGTTGACATTGTAGCCATTTGTTGGCCCCTTCATCGTTGGCCCCTGTGTGAATTATGACCGCTGCTTTTGCAAATCCAACAAAACCGAAAAATGAAATTGCACTTTAAGGTCAGTGTGAGCTCTGACGTGTTTGTGTTTTATTCATCTGTGACATGGTTAAAATCATCAGCCGCTCTTTGTGTGCATGACGCAAGCTTAAATTAAAAAAAAAAAAAAAAAGACAGAAGTAAATGTCTCAGTGCTTGTGTTTGTGCGATGTGACTGAAAAGCTGCAGAGCTGTTTAAGATGCTCGACTGGTTAAAGGAGGAAAATCTTTGTATGTGAACCCGGGGTGGCTGATGACCCATTTTATTCGAATCACTCAAGACTGTTGTTCATCGCTTTCCATTCACACAAATTTTCTTGTTGGATCTGCATGAGCTCATGTCTTCAATTCTGAATTAAAAAAAAACAACAAAATCAACTAGCGTCTGCTCTATTTATTCACTGACTCACTGGTTTGTTTGTTGGGATTTTTGCACTTAGGTTTTTGCATTGTCTTCTCAAAAAAATGTAGAGATATATATATTTTGGACAATATAAGCTCAAAAATAAAATTTTATAAATGCAGAAATATATACACATAACATACATACATAAATATATATATAGTACAAAAAGATCAGACAACACCACCAGGTCAACTCTTTCTTCTATCTATATTACATTTAAGCCATTTCAGGTACATGTGCTCATTTTTCATAATAAAAATATTTCTTGCATCTTGTTTTATGTTATTGCAATTTCCATTTTACATGTAATTTGCTCCATGGTTTAAACATTTTAAAGAGACTTTCAACATTTTAAGCAAATATGTATTCATACATATTTCTGTCACTCACACTGAAAGTACATTATCGACGAGGAACAGCTGATTTAGTTAAATGAGTTATCTATACCATACCTCCTTATGTGACTACAAAAAAACGTAATTTAGGTAGCAGCTGGCTGGGGAGAGATCAACAAGGAGACAAGGTTTTTTCTAGTAAAGAAACATCTAAATATCACAATATAAAACCTGTGTTTTCTGTTTAAGTACTAAGTCTCATCCTCTGAGCTGGACTCAGTGATGCAGCATCTCAAACTTGAGAAATTGAGATTCACAATATGTGGCTCCTCTGATACTTTTGTGAGAATTTGGCAACTATTTATAGACTACACTGCATCTAAGCTTTAAACCCTCTCCCACCTTTCTGAATGTAACTCCACTTACTGTCCTGTATCTATCTAAGTGTTTTTAACCCATCCCAAAGGACTAAGACTTTGTGTAACTGCCTGTTTTCTTCACTGTTTTTCTTTTTGTATTATTGTGTGGCTATATTATATGTTCGAAAAGCCAATAAGAATATGTTTTTCAAAATAAAAAGTGCAAACGTCGAATAGCAAGAAATCACCCATCTTTAACTTGAGTGGTTACGTCTTTAGTCTGATGCTGAGTGCACAGCTGATAGGTACGTGGTTTGTTCACATGACGTAACAGAAGTGCATATTTAACGGATTCAGTGTGGACAGATGCTACACGATGTGACGTGATAGTCAGACGCTCACTCACTGTTAGGACACAATGTCGTAATGTCTTCAGCATCGACTTTTTTCAGAGATTTGTACTATATTCAAGTGTCCTGAAGCAGCTAAATGGACTTCAGCCATCCTAAATTTCATTATTTACTGAAAAGTACAGAAAAAAAATACTTTTTCTACTGTGACATGTCAAAAGGTCTTGCATGAGACTTATTTGGAGGCTTGGACAGAAGAAAATCTGACATTTGGTGTTTAGTGTGAATGTGCCTAAATGGTAAACCTGAACTGGTTTATACAGTCTGTCTCATATGGAGGTATGTGGAGTTTTTAGAACTGGCTGAAGCCAACATCATGCTCATCGTATTCAATTTACAGTTTACTGTGTCATGTGATAGCACAGTTGGCATCTTGGGGAAGTATCAGTCAACAAAACTTAAATGCATAACAGGCAGAAACTGAGTGCAGTGGCCCTCTGAGGACTGAGTGGACTGATTCAGTGCCAGGCCGGTACTGTATATAACCTTAAATACTTACAAATTGTACTGTTTCTCTGCACATAGCAACAGCTCTAAACTTTGTTATATGACAGCTCTTGGATTATATTATCGTATAGGCTGATTACAAAAGTTAAGAGTTGTATGGGAGTCAGCCTAATGTGCACGTGTCCTGCCACCCCCAGAGGTTCAGCAGCACCCCCCCTTCACCCAGTGGAGACGAACAAGCTGCCAGATCAGCAAGGATTTAGCCGCCTGTCTCAAAATGGAGGCTGGCATTACCTTGGGTCTGGCAGTAGGCAACCAGACAGACAAACTCACCTACTTTCTCCCACTGGGACAGGCCATGGTGGAAAAAAGTGGGTCACATTCTGTCTCTTTTCTTGCTGAATTGTTGTTGCATGCGGAAAGAGGGTTGTACAATAACATCCGCCGCAGAAAAAAGGAGAGATGTTATGTGAAAGAGGACATGTCATTTTGCAAAATCAGCGGACTGTGTGTGACCTAGATAGAATTCAAATTCTCCTTTTAGTTTTTACATTACAAATATTTTACCCCGAAGCCCTATAAAAATAACTCACTGCATACTAATACCTAAAACTAAAAAAAAAAAAAAGGATTTGAGAGGCTTTAACATCCCCTTAGAGAAATGGTCCTTAAAGTGGGGTCCATAAGTAAGGCAAGGCAAATTTATTTATATAGCACATTTCAAGTGCTTTACATAAAACATAAAGACAGAATATAAAAGTAACACATGGCAAAATAAAAGTGGGTCTGTGGTCTGCTAAATGGAAATCTGTATTTCAGAAAGGAGCAGAAAACCTTACTTCTTTTTTTGTTGTTGCAATAATGCAAGTTTTTATTAACTATTTCAGCTGTACAAATGTGATAGCACACAGGAGCAGTTACTACAGTAAATCAATGAAAAATAAGTAACAGAACAAACAGAAGAAAGCAAACAAAATACATCTGAGCAAACAGAATCAGCTACAACAAGCAAACAGCAAACTGTGGAGACAAGTGAAAAGCAAAAGATAAAGGGGCACCATGCATGAATATGAAGAGGAGCATATTCCCTTAAAAACAAAACAAAATGTAAGAATATTTACTTCCTGTTAGGCTCCTTCCTATATATACATCAACAACTTAAACCAAACTTCACAAAACCTTCCTTGGTAATTATTGGTCTTTGTTATTAGAGCTTCAAAAGAGTCAATGTCTGACATCAATTATTAACAATTCAGTGAGACATGGTTTTGTCTGACTCATCCAGTGACAGAGAATAATGTTTGAAGTAGTACATAAAGTCAGCCAGTGCAGCTCCAAATTTTAGTTTGAGCCTTGGATGTCTTAAGGAAGAGAATTATTTGGCACTTTGGCATTGGCACATCGATTAAGAAGACATTTGGATACAGAGTTGACACAGTGAGATGGGGTCTGAGTCTGAAGGCAGAGATGTGAGCATTTGTTTAGCAGACAGCCTTGAGTCATAACATCCTTTACTTCAGCGCAGGTTCCCATGAGAAACGACCGTGAAGAGAAGTCCGCCTGACCGCTGCCGGTATGGAAAATTCCTCCACCCAGCACAGCAGAGTCCAATTTCATTTAATGTCTGTTACGACATTGCCCAGAGACACTGAGAGAAGTGTGTGATCAATAACGTCATGTGTTGTAATATACAGTGCAGCGCACAGCAGCCACTGAGCCGTAACTGATGAACACATACGATTCAGTTTGTTGCAGGGTGAAAAAGGTTCAATATTAAATTAACTTTCCAACTGTCCAACGTGATAAAACAATTTGCTGCCTTGTGTTTAGTTGTATTAATTTTACAAATTAAAACAATTTAAAAAGTCAAAACCACAAAAGATAAACAGCTGAAGTCTTTGGAGTCTGTTTTTGCTTGTATGTGTTTTATATAGTTATTATTATGGTTTTTAAATTGTGTGCATGGTTGTATATAAGGTTGCATTTGTAAATGCATGTATGAGTATGAATATATGGATGTATGTGTGTATATACAGTAGATATGTATCATTTTATATTTTTATGATAAGCAATCATGTATAGATATATTTCTATTTTTATTCATGTCCTATTCAATCCATTTTGTTGTTAACTGTGAGCATTAATAGCCTGAAAATAACCTCAAACTCAAGTCAGACACAAGAAAACAAAAACAAAAACAAAAGAAAAAAACTAAAGTGTTTCCCAGAAATATAAATGGATGGAAAATGCTTCATGGCTCTCGACAGGCCCTCGTTCTACTTGGTGCAGATTGTTCACACTTGTAGTTCAAATCTTACTCTGCAGCCTCCTCCGATTTTGTCCTCATTTGGTACGGGGGCATCTGCCGCACGTGAGCAGATCATCTGGGATGATTTCACTCAATTTAATTGGGAATCAAGAAAACGGATTAGGGATGCAATGACTGGAAAAAGTGGGCCAAACCCCTCGCTGTGGATGATGGGACGGTTTATGTCTGCCTCTGGTTGGATGCATCCGCCCCTGCAGGGCAGCAAACTGACGCCAAACACTGACATCTGATCCTGACATCATAGGATTAATTTATATTATCCTATTTTGCCAGTTTGTGATTCTTACCTTTCAGTGAATGAAGTTGACATCTGCCTGTTGATATGCAGTTCTTCCCCTTGCAAAATCGCATTTGTACCGAAAAAGAACATGTGGATTATAATGCCATAAATTCATTAGAGTAATGTATTTAACATTGTTTTCCAACAAATATTATCACATGAATATCTCTTTAAGTATTTAGAAACATGAGCCTACAGCAGATAAACCAAATAAATGTAGTCTGACAGGTTTGAGATGGACATGAATGGTTCATGTACTGATCATATACAATATATAAATCACATATATTACAGTTTATATTAAAATCATGCCACATAAACATGTAAAAACTGTTGCAAGTAACTGAACATAGGTCAAACTAAATACAAATTTGTATAAATGTGTATATAGGCCTATCTACAAGCATAAACCTAAACTCATTTATAACATAACCTCAAACAATTAGCACTTTTTATTTATGTATTTTTACTTTTTCTACCTACTTGTCTGTATAGATTAGCTACAGATGGGGAAAATTAAAGGAAAAAACTGAATAAAAGAGTGAAGAAACATATCAAATGCACCAGGGCTCACTGAATGCTTTGATGTGTGTGAAAATAGCGAGAACAAGATACAAAGGTCTTAACAGTCACCAGCTGAACCAAGACAAGCACCATCACCTGTGTGATGTCTGTGATTGTCTCTGATGCCGCATGTCCCTTTTGTTAGGTTTGGTTTTCTCTCTATCTGCTGTATTCAGGTCTCTCCTGCAAAAGACTGCAATGAGAGTACCTGATTAATTAAAGGTTGTATATATAAATGAAGGGAAAGCTAATGGTGTTCACTCCTCCGTTTGAGCTGTTTTGTTTGCTGGTGCATTTGTATGTGAGTACATTGAGAGCCACTGGAAACTGGACTCAAATCCCTAATCACTATGTTGCCCGAAGGTTTTGTCTTTCTTTCAGAGACTTAATGACATCTTATCCATGTTGGCTTAAATTTTGAGTGCAATACATTCAAGAGCCTTAAAATCAAGAGTAAGTTTACCTTGAGTGGACATTACTTCGTATTCAGTTGTTTTTGTGGAGCATCAACAGTGTTCACCTACTTTACATACCTTATATTTTAATTTCACTCAATGGGACTGCTGCTACTGCTTAGAGGGCCAAAAAAGACTGAGCCAGCCCCGACTGGACATCCATCAGCAGCTACAGATGAAAGGCTTACTCTACTTTATCTCCACCTACACCACCAAGCTGCCCTTCAGCAAGGCACTCAGCCCCCACCAGCACCCACACAGCAGATTTGTGGCTTCACCGTGACCTCTTTCGCAACGTGGAGCTGCGTGAGTAAAACACCACCGCCTCAAGGGTGAATTAATCTTTCTATTTATCCTCCCTCTGAAGTTATAAGAACGGTCACTTGGGTTGGCAGCAGCTCCCGTCATGCTTTTCAATCCACACGTAGGCTCACAAGCCCCCATCAGAGCCAGCAAATGACCAGCATGTTATTCTTTTTACACACGAGTGCCGCTGTAGTGGTTGTAACATTCTTATCATTGATGCAGCTACAAACCCAACGGGAGAGTTTGGAGGGGAAAGTCTTCACCTTTGTTACAGATGGAGATGTTTTGCTTTTTCTAGTCGATTAATCTTATTCAAATCTTGTGTTTTCTTAAAGAAACGTGTACAGATTAGTGACAGTATTCTCAACTCATGTATATTATCACTCATCAATATTACTTATTTACATAGTGTTACTATTATTTACACCACTATTGTTTTTTATTGCTTGTGTACTTATTGTTCTTTTTGACTTTTTTTTACTGTCCACTTTGCTGCAATGTTGTAAATTTCCCATCGTGGGACTAATAAAGGAATATCTTATCTTTAAATAGTTTGACCCAGTAACTTAACATGATTCCTTTAAATTGTTTCCAGCTATTTAAAACACCAAATTGGACTCTTAAATGTTGAAATCACAATATATCTTTTAACAAAAACATACAGTAGTGTGCAGAGAACTTTTCGCTGTTTTCATTACTTTGATTTGCACTTAAACTTGTTAAAATTCAATTCATGCTTCTAAAATTCAAATTAAATGACTATAAATTGAATGTTAGCTTCCCCAAACTTAAAAGCAGGATGTATAAATTAAGAGTGTTGATCATCTGCATTTTGTGTTGTTACTTCTCATTGCATTGTTTCTGAGGCCTGCGGCTGAAAATAACCACTAATCACTTCATTCTTGGCTTCTTCTGAGTCGCAGCACATCAACAGTATGTGTGACAGTGGTGGCCATCGCCCTGTAAAGCCTTTAATGCCTCTGAAAGCAGCACGTCCGTACTCGATTACACTGTCACCAGGCTGCAGCTAATACAGTAGACGGTCATCCCCAAGGTTTATGTAAGTGAGAAAAAAAAAACAATCTCAAAAGATCAGCAGTTGCATAATTTTGACATCAAGAGGGTTATAAGCGGTCAGTTGAGTGGATCATGACGGTTTACTCAGAAACTGATCACCCTGTGGACACAATTTATTATGCAAGTCTGAAGAAATACAAAATAAAAATGTAATTACAATTTGGTCTCTATATTTGTTTCTTTAGACGTAAATATGCTGACGGCGTGTAAACAACTCATTATAGAGACAGGAGGAAATCCCTCAACACAGCAGGAAAATATTCTTACTGATGACGTGAGGGGTGGGGAACTCATCTGAGACAACCTTAAGAGGACAGTGCTGCTCTCTTGTGGTCACTTTGCAGGACTAACACCATGTCATGACAGGAAGGTTGTACAAAAAAAAAGGAAGAAAGGCCAGCAGCATGTATTGTTAACACCGACTTTATTTATAACAACGGGGTGGGGGACAGCTCTACTGAGGTGGCTGCTGCTGATCTGGCATGCTCCTGATGATGTCAGAATCGCCTGAAGAGAAAAGATAAAGAGTCAGTCGACCAAAATACAAACTTCCACATACTCAGTACCAAGACCTCAAATCCTATCCTCAAGCTCAGGGCAGCTACATCTTAAAATACCCCTTACAAATGTGTAAAAGCTGCACATTCATGAACTGATCAGACAGGAGTCAAAGTTCAGTTTTATCAAGTGAACCATTAGTCTTAAATTTGACCACTTAAGTGAGCAAAAAGCACAAAAAAAAAGTGAACAGAAGTGGCAGAAAAAAAGCTCAATTTCAGCACAGCTCCCTCATTTAATCAGAAATGCGAAAATTAACACCAATTTAGGAGATGTTTGGAGTCATTCGTTAGCTGAATTTAACCCTGATGAGTTGATTTTTTTCTGTATATGATGTTTTGATGTAAGGTTGAGCTGCTCTCCCATAGTGACACTGATGCACAAATATAAGATCTGGTTACATAACATCAAACTGAAACATCTGATGCTACATTACTTTTAAACAAATACTTGATACCCAGAGCTCTAAAAAGACAGTCAAGCATCTAAAAACACACAGACATGTTTTATTCCATCATGGACTCTCCCCTCAGGCTAATGTCACAGTCAGAAACTTCCCATTAGTCCATTAAATATTCTTGTCTGAACTCACTGAGCCAAAAGAACAAATTCAATGTGTCACATTAATGGGAAAAATTTGGAAATCAAATGTACAGTGGCGGGTGCAGATACTCACCAGGGTCAATGATCGCCAGTGTGCACACCCTGAAGTATTTACCGCAGGCTGTGCCAAGCTCGATGTTGTTTCCACTGTAGTGGTGGACACCAGTCTTGGCCAGCATGGCGTAGTACTCGATCTCAGACTTCCTGCAAAGGGAATACAGAAAATATGTGAGTTTAAGTAGCAAGTATTATGTGAAAACATGGTAAATTTGACAAAAGACACAGCAGGAGGCAGTAAAATGCTTTAAAAAAAGGTGTAGACAAGTCATGCTGCCCTTGAAGCTCTAAGCATGGATGTCTGATTGTACAGAAACTCGGATCACTGTAGTAAGTGTTCAACAACTCCAATAATCAGTGTGTAACCTGACAGTTTCAAAAACAGCCTTTCAAATCAGATGTGATTAAAATTAAAAAACGCTAACCTGTGAATTATTGGATATTTATATAAAACTTTTTCCAGAACAGAAAAGTTAGGCTTGTTTTAAAGTTGTTAAGAAGCTTTTAACCATTATTAAAATCATCAGTTGAAATAGTGACTGAATGCTATCTGTATGTTGCAAGTAAATTCCAGCCAAATACACACTATGAAAAATCCAAATTTTAAGTGGCATTTGAGCTTTGGTCACTATGGCAACATGGGATAAACCAGAGCCTAGTTGTGCCACATCAGCTTGGTCTTAGCCTTTCTTTAGTTGATCAACATCTAATGCCTGCTTATCTTTCCTGATTAATTCAACAAGAGGTTTTACAAGCCTGTGAACATGTGTCTAATGTCTGCTTGTGTCCTCCTGCACTGGAAAATTGAAGAGCATCAACCCCCAAAACACATATGAACAGTAAACGTTTTTCCTCGCTTTAAGAAAAAAATAAATAAAATAAAATAAAATGTGCTTTCAATTTAAGTGATGGCCAAAAATGCATTTAAAAGTTTAAGCTTAGGAGGCTTCAGCAGTCTGAGTTGTCATATTAAGAAGATATCTGCAACATTTACAGTCTTTTAGCATCGAACTCCCTTTGGTAGAAGTATAGTAATGAAAAAGGGGACTTTGGCATGAAAACAAACACTGAAAGATATTTAATTGATTTGACTATTTTGGACACCTGGCTGTTGATTCAAGACAGACTGGGGGAAGAAAAAAAACTACGAACCCATCCTTTAAACACCTGCATAAAGTATTCTCTTGAATACTAGCCTCATTTTTTTTTTGATAAAGCCCTGATGTTGAAGACAAATGATCGACAAATGACATGATATTTATTGCGTTGATTTGGATATAAAGTAACGGCAGCTTCATGCACCAAACTTCAGTTATACCTGAGAGCAGGGCAGTTGTTGGCCAGGATGACCAGCTTGGCTTTTCCCTGACGGATCATCTTCTGGGACTGCTTGTAGCCCAGGACGTATTTTCCACTCTTCATCACCAGCTGGAGCCGGGAGTTGATGGACTCCATCGACTTTTTCTAAAAAACACAGATAAGATCCAAGTCAGCGACAGCAAAGAAACAACACTGCTGATAAGTATTTACCACTTTCAGCCCTGATGATGTACATTACACTCAAAATTAAGTGGAAAATAACATTTAGTAAGTGGGCAAATAAAGTCTGTTGTTGACATACATTGTCAGAATTTTACAAGTTACAGTTTAGAGTTAAGGGAAAAGTTAAGGGAAGCATAAATCATGATATTTCGCAGCTGATTCTCCATTTTTGCACCACTTACACTTATGAAAGAGTAAAGACACCATAGCAAAAAGCCTCAATGCCGTTTTTAACACATTTTGATTATTTAAATCTTAATTTTCTCCTTTTAAACAGGCAATTTCACCGTTTTTTGACCAGGTCCAGATCAAAACCACTACACTAAAACTTGTATCTAAATACTGACAGTGGACCCCAGAGACTTAATAAAAACCTACTTTCAGATTTGGGTAACCTTTATTCAGCTCTTGAAAGCAGAAAAAAAGAGTGATATCACTGCTTTTCCACCTCATCCAGTACACATTAAACCAGGTCCAGATCAAAAACCACTACATTTAGATTTGTGAAGTCTTAATAATCATCTTATCTAGATTTGACAAGTTTTTATATAGCCGTTTTTGATCTGGATCTACTGGAATGTGATCTGGGCGGATACAAAAAACTGAAATCGCCCTTTTTGGTTGTAATGAGCAAAATAAAACCTTTTACCCGTCTGATAGTGGGTTTAAACAGCGTTAAAGCTTTTCACTATAATTTCTAACACTTTTAAATAAGTATACATGTTTAAAAAACGAAGAATTAGCTGTTGATAATCATCGTTTGTTTCCTTCAACTTTTCCCTTTAACCCGACAGTCTGACTTCAGCGTCGTCGGACACATTAAAACACACCAGTGGCATCTAACAACTAAACCTAAAACCACACTTTATATTAAAACACACACAGAGTAATAGATATATATATGAGGAGCTAATGAGGCCCAGCACAGCCACGCTTCCCCACGTGAAGCCCCGCAGCAGCAGCGTGCACCGGGGCCCGAGCAGCGCGCACTCACCGTTTTCTTTGCGGCCACCATTTCTGCGGTTTTAGTCCGGACCGGCAAACCTGCAAGCGACAGGAGGGAAGAAGAGACGGTCGTTAAGCTCTATGTGGAGACAAAATGCTGAAAATAATCAAATCCTGGTGTTTTTAAATTAAAAAAGCTCGGAGCTTGTCTTACTGTGAGTTTACTCCAATATGGCCACGGAGAGAAAGGAAGTACCAGCGTGCATTGCGCCGCTATCAGGAGCCTTCTTTGTAGTTTTTATAAGCGGCTGTAAATCAGAGTGTGAGGTGCATTACCCCCTCCTGCTGGTGAGGAGTGTAACTACTTAACAGTGTTCCTGATAGATTTGCAGGGTTGGGAATGGAAATGCAATAGGTTACAGATTACTAGTTACCCTATATAAAATGTAATAAGTAATGTAACTACTTTTTTAATTACTTAATAAAAGTAATGTTACTTGTAGATTAAAATGTATATTATTTTTCTAATTGTCTAACTAATGTTTTCAGCTGTTAGGATAAGCGGAAAAAAGATGGATGGATGGATGGGTAGGTAAGTGTACCCATTAACATGGGCGTCGAAGTGGAGGGAGAAATTGGAATGGTGTACCAGGGCCCCAAGCATGGGGGGGCCCTGGGCTTTTGTTTAAATATATCAGTTATAAAAAACGACGTCATAAATATTAAAATAAAATCAAAGTTGCAATGAAAGTTCAATAATAAGGTTGCTTTAATCAAATTAAGACTGTCTGAGACTACCTGCACCCCCTTGCAAAAATGCAGAATGGTTCATTCCGCCTGGTAGGACTCGCTAACGGTCGATAACTTGTTATACAGTCTATGGTTGTTAAGCGACTCATTCCTACACAGTGCTCTATGGTGCAGTAACGTGTCAAAGAGTAAATTAGGCTGCCAGAAGAGGAAGTAGAGAGGAGAATGAAAGAAGCAAAGACTAGGCAACCAGATGCTTACGTTTTTTTCAAGGAAAGGTTAGTTCAGCCCAAATGTTAAAGCCCATTATGATAGATGAAATACCAGGTTTTAATCAGACCTCCCAAGATTGGCGTGAGATCGCATCCCAATCTGCTGAAGGGGGGGGGGGGGGGGGGGGGGGGGCGTGTCAGGTGTGGCGTGAGAGTGTGTGAACTGCTTGAAATGCGTGAGACTGCTTTGAATGGAGACAACACATTAACACATCCAAGCTCACCAAAATCAATAGCCCTCTTAGGCTAAATAGACTTATAACAGTTTTTAAAATGCTATTTGTAACTATTGTAGCAGCCTACTCATTTTAAAACATGCTAAGCAGTTATTATTGATGATATTGATGCTGATAATAATTTAAAAATCTAGTTAATGGCATAAGTAACCTAGCACATAATACAGCAAATGTCCATTGCCTGTTAGCAAATCTAAATCTTAGCTTTTCAATCAAAAGTCTCTTTCAGAAACAGTGGCAGAAAGTGGATCAGCTACTCCATTCTCCTCTACTGCAGACTTGAGTGGAGGTCATAATGACTATGAGTCATGTTTTGTTTTTGGATGTAGAATTTTTTTGCTGTTTATTGTTTATTAAGGATTCAGAGTTTAACATCATCACATCACAGCAATGTTAAGCCATGTGTGGCATTATGGAAACCTGTTTACATTTCTTTTGAAAGTAAAATCTGACTGACTGGTGAGTCTTGTGTGGTTGTATATTATTGTACAGTAGCCTTAGCAATTTTTTGAAGTAACCTAGGAAGTAAATTATAACAGGTGTGTTATAGTCTACTTTGTGATCTCCAATACTGTGAGCTCAAACTGAAAACAACACAATTCACAAACCACAGTAAAACAACTTAAGGCGGCGGGGGTGGGTCTAGGGTGGGGTGGGGGGCCCTTCAGGAGGCTTATGTATGGGGGCCCAGAATTTGGTGCTACACACCTGCCCATTAAGCACCAAAATCTAAGTTCAGGTGTCTTTCATGGATACTGACATGATTTATAAGGGAGATCATTTCTTATAAAGCAAGATTTATTTCTCATTTGAAAATGTATTTATTACTTCATGCAGATTTTGGAATATAAAATAAATATATTTTATGAAAAAATTCAAAAGTCTGACATGGCCTTAATTGGTACTGTGATACCATTTAAACCCATGTCATGATTTAATTACAAAATATATTTTTTTTAAAAATTGATTTAAAAAAGAGTTAAAAACAGTAATATATGTATTCAGTAACATGTTGAATATTAAAAAAGGAGGAAAAAACTCTCCTCTGAGCACAATCTTAAAGGTCTGATTCAGATGTAAGCCTCTTTGTAATCATTATCATTTTCATATTGTAACTGTATTTTAATTACACATTTTTCTCAGTAACAGTAACAGATTACAGTTACATTTATTTTGTAATTAAATTACTTAACACCATTACATGTAACCAGTTACTCCCCAACACTGGTTATCTCCAACATAAACTCACATAGGCAGAACTTATTTTTCCAGTTATTCTAGTAAAAACAACAGATCTATAAGAGCTCTGTTCCAATGAGATATTACTACATTTACCATATGTGATCACATATTGGATACATTTGTGGATGACATGGTGTGGAAGAAGGCCTGGCATCTACCAAATCCATACTAATCACCAATAAAGTTCAATCAATCAATTTCTTTAAACTCATTCATAAAGTATTATTATAATTAATTTACCTTTACTTAAATATGTCAATACCTCTCCCTCTGATCAGGTGATTCACCCAGTTATATTAAACTAATTTGCTGGCACATAGTAATAGTATCTGAGCCATACAATATCAGCAGTCTGTTATTACTGAAGCAATTAGCTCATGTCTTCTATGGAGAGGTGGTAAGAGTTAAATATAGAGGTGAGAGAGGCAGCCAGAGGAGGTGCATCTTTGTCAGCAGTGTTGGGATGAGCTTCTGCAGTTCAGGATGTCAGTCAGAGGACTATGGTATAGGTAAGAGTTGGGCTGGTTAACATGTGAGGAGAATTTACTGAAATACACTTCGTTTCTATGCATGTATCATAAATTAACATGTAGCAGTATTTGAGCCAACCTCACTCATGAGTTTGTTTTTAATACATACATTTTAATATTTAACAGTGCAGCAAAAGTAGTCATTCCAGGCTTATATTTATTTACTTATTTGCAACAATCACCTTTCTTTCATGAATTTGAGCCCCTCTGCGCGCCCCTGCAGGTGAATGACAACTTGCTTCATATTTTGCTCACTTTAACCGGACATTGTACTGCTTCAGTTGCAACTCAGCGTTAAGACGCGTGTGTTAAACCGGCAGTAGGTCGTCCTTACAACTGATTCACTTTCCCCGCCCCAATAGGTGGCCTCTGCACACTGACTGAATAATGTATTTTTGTCCCTGCGCCAGCCTCCTGGATACAGCCTAAGTTACAGTACACAAGAAAAGCCAACATTTCACCTGTGAAGAAACTTGAAGCCACAACACAACAACCTGCGTGCAATTGTTTGGAGACCATGAGGCGCAATTACGCACGAGACTAGAGGAATTTGTCGACCAGTCCGTCTTTTCTTTTTTTTCACTCCTTCAGGGATTTCGCTCCCCAAAGTTTTGAGTCCTCTCCATATATAGAGACGATACATATATATGCACGACGTCATCAGTGCAGCTGCAGCCTCTCCTCACCTCTTCACTCTGAAGATAAGCACCCAGTCCACTTTGCGCTCAGGGCAGGATGGGATGCTCCAGCAGTACCCAAACTTCAGCGATAGATACGACTAGACCCAGTGTTAAACCTGAGGAGAGCAACGGAGCCAGCAATACAGGTGAACTTAAAACAAACAAAAAAACTTATAAAACATGATATCACAATATGATTTAATGTTCATGAGATATGTGGAATATACAAATAAGCTGTGTGCTGCATCTGCAGAGAGGTGGCATTACCTCCATGCATTGTATTTTATATATAATTTATTATATATGAATTATTAACTGAAAATAACACAGTTTAAATAATGCTGCTTGTCAAAAGTGCATTGGAAAAACTGCTGCCTTATTCAAAAATTACTTTGACATGCTGTCGATAAATTTGCATGTAAAATACTTTTTTATAGCTTTTGCATAGTGAGTGAGAGCTGTCTGTCTAATCTTTCAAGCTGTAGGTTACTGACCTTTAACAGCTTCACTTTAGGGATGTTAATGTCTGTTAAACACATGTAAGTATCAATTAACTATATTAAAATCCCCTAGACTGTTACTTGATACTATAAATAGCCTCTTAACATGTTGGTGGGAATGGTGTCATCTTGAAGGTTCACTGCAGTCTCCAAACAGAGTTGCATCATCCATTTAAGTTTACATGAGTGAGCAATGTTCTGATAAGGTTGGCACAATCTACACTCAAATTACCATTATTTCTTTTGGTATCTTGTGTCTTTATATTTAGTAAGCCAGAGCTGCAGAGTGCAGCATGGGAAAGTTTATCATCATTATTTAACAGTGGTTCCTGGCTCTGTCATCCCTGAGTGAGACAGTGGCATGAAAGCAGATTTGGTAACAGTCTACGGTTTCAGTAAGAAATGGAGAAGCCACTTTGGACACTCCTTTGTTGTAGTGGGTCAGAGATGCCAGGACTATGGTACAAACTAGCACAAGTTTCGGGGGTAAAACACCAACACTGGATCTTGTGTTTGCATGTTTCGGCGTTGACAGCAGGAACTCTCATTTGTTTAACAGGACACCTCTTGGAGGAAATAACTCTCTCTTCTCTCATCACCTTTTAAATTGGTTTGCAGTACAGTGCTGTCAGTCTTAGTATTTATTTACTTAAAGAAGGTGGAAAAACTGGTGAAAGATTCACTTAGTGGGACCACCTCTGAGCAAGTTTGGTCTAATTCTCTTTTTGCAATCATTAAAGGGATTTACAAACCGAGCGACATCATGAAAAAAAGGGTATATACATGCAGGAAACGCTCACATAGCAACACATAAACAGACAAAGTAAGCTGAAATGTGCCTAATTGTTGTGGTGAAGTGGACTCAGAAAATGTCTTGTGTGTCTTTAAGCTCATTTCTTGTAGCTGACCCTGACCCTGACCTCTGACCTCTGACTTTTCTGTAGAAGGGACGAGCAAAAACATTTGCTTCCCCGATAACTCTCAATTAAGTATCAGATCACTGTTGACAGCTGATGATAGAAGAGCTTCAGACTTGTCTTAAAAGTCTTTATATCAGTTGAGGTTCACTGAGCAGTGAGCTGTTCCTGTTATCATCATCTTAGAGGTCAGATGGAAATTTGGCTTCTTATTTTTGCATGTGGCTTAAGTCCTTCATGTGTCACTCTCAGGAAAGAAAGATAACTTTATATAACCCGAGGGTTGTTCACTTACAGACATGTCAGTTTAATGCATCAGTCTGTAGTCAGCACCCTTTATCTCTTTTTATTGATTACAACACAAAATCACAAGTATTTAACACAGTGCTTTTAAACTTATTGAGAGTCTTAAAAGACAAATTTACCATGAACATTTATAGACTACAATAAAAAATGGTGACAAATTGCATGCAGTTTCCCCTTTTCATAAAAGATCTCAGGTTCCTTAAAGCCATTATCTCTGTTTTAAACATCATTTTATTGTTTATTAGCTGCAGTTCAATGAACTTCAAGAACACAGGTAGGCAATAGTTAAGATTTCTATAGTTCATGCAAATACTTGTGATGCAAATCTTCAGAAATAAAAAAATCTACAAGGAAGTGATACAAAATATCACTAAACAAACCATCCTGATCGTAGAGCAGTGAACTGTTAACGTAACAATCCACATAATCATTAACTTTTTGTGGTTTCAATTATATGTTTACAGCGGTCTCGTTATGTTATATTTCGCTTTCAAACTCCACATGATCTGTATCAATTAGCAGCAGTGTTTTTTATTCCTTTCATAGTTGGAGTAAAAGTGGATCAAATATATTTCTGTTGTCAGGAAGTTGCACATGTTCCTGATGCTTTTCTCCATTTGTCACTGCATGGTCCAGTGATCAGAGAGTGGAGTTTAATCTGTGGGTGTTGGAAGTCATTTTTCCTGTATAAGACTTTCCACACTAACTCCATTCTCAAAAGATGAAACATTTCCTCATTCAAGGGAATGGGAAGGTGTGTCCAAACCTTTAGCTGGTACAAGTATTTGCATTATTTTTCCATTTTTCTGATATGTGGTCGTGTCTTTGCCACATGCACACTGTACTCATCCTCACTGGCTCTAAAGTTATATAGTGTAATAAAGTATGCAGAACTTCAAAAGGTGCCTGAAAAGTGTACAAAAAAATAGTTGTATAATGTCTTCTGTGGCTCTGGAGGATCTGCTATCCAGGTGCATTATGTGAAATGTAGGATCCGGCCTTTTTGGAGCTTCAACCATACAAGAAACTTAATGTCAGGTTATATATTGTCATTTGCTGCATCACTTATTTTTCTCTTTTGAGTCCCCTAACTTTATGAAAGTGCAATAAATAGCTGGACTGCCCCTTTAAATAATGGCCATTTAAACTCAGGGATTATGTATTAAGAAAACTATCACACAGTTGGCAAAAATGAGGCAAACTAAAACACAGGAAACCCAAGAGCACAGAATTGATGCTCCAAACTGTCACACATGTATAGATAGTTAGATAATATCGTCAAAGTATTGCCACGTAACACAGGCGACCCTAGTTATTTGGTATGCAGTTTTAACACTAAACTTGACCCTTGACCCTTGACCTGAGCCTCAACTGCCTCTCTATTATAAACAAGGTAATGTTTGATTAATCTTAGCAGTATAAACAGCATTGCAGTGCTTACTTCATGTGTTTTTTATTCAACTGTTTCAAAATTGTGTACATTTTTGTCATGTGTCCTAGTTTTTAGTGAATTTACCAAATTGTCAAGAACTCTGACTTCATCTGTTCTTGTCAGGGGGGGCCAGTAAAAATGGTAAAGTAGCTGAGGACAGTGAAACTATTCCAGACCAGACACCTGCGCATGACGGCGATGCTAAACCTGCAGATGACTCTGATGTAGCTGCAACATCTGCAGACCAAACCGGTGCAGCTCCAGCAGCCACAGAGCCTGAAGCTCCTGCAGCCACAGAGCCTGAAGCTCCTGCAGCAGGAGAGGAGTCCAAGCCTGCTGCAGATAGTCCGCCTGCAGAGGAAGCTAAAGCAGAAGAGCCTGCAGCTGCAGAGAAAGGTAGGTTCAAGTTAAAAAAAAAAAAACAGGCACAGTGACAGGTCATTGACAAGTGTTTAATATCATTCCCACTATGTAAAATATTTGGACATTAAGAGATATTCATTCACAGTTTAAAACGTTTTTTAGTAGATTGTGAGCTGCAGACAGACATACTCATACTCAGCTTTGGGTTCAGTTTTCCATTATTTCTGCTGAGCATCCATATCTGACCAACTCCAACTTCTCTCTGCAAAATGACCAGCTTCAATCTTTCAGCTGATCCTGTGCAAGGCTCTGAGCAAATATTCACTTTCATAATGTGCTTTATTTTCAATGCAAACTATCCTGCGCACTATCTCCTAACACTGTGACCGGTGTCAGACTTGTGTCTGACTGAGCACTTACCAAAGCTGATGGATCTGCATACCTGTGTGTCTGCATCTGTTTCATCAACCACCAACTTGCATATGGAGGTATTTGAGCCTTCAGGATTAAAACACTGAGCAAGTTAGGGGACTTTTCTCTTCCTTATCCACATCTGTGAAACTGGTCATTTGACACTAGTAGCGCAGTTGGTAGAAAACAATAGTCTTAGTATTTGTGTGCCCCTGCGAGGGACAGGGAACTTATTAACCTTAGACAAAATGTACGATTGTTTCCATTAACCAGCAGTAACCTGAGCAGTGCTCCGCCTCCTGCATAGTGACCCAATGAACAGGGGCTGCTTCAGCGCCCAGGTACTGTACATATTGTCCCTTCCGTCTTTCCCTAGACCATCCCCAGTCCCACTGCAATGTCAGTAACCAGGCCGTATCCAACAACACACAGAAATTGCTTCAGCCTTTAATAAACACACCAGGGTGGCCACAGGAATGTGTTTATAAGTCACAATTCCAATTATTTAGTTAGTATTTAAGGATGTGTTATGACAGTTGAGGTATGGGTTGAGTTGAACTAATCAGGTTAAAATTAATGAATGATTTTATAAATATCAATATATTATAAATAATTTTTAATCTGTATGCTTGTTCAGATGGACAGAGTAGTGTTTTTTTATTGAGAGGGCTTCCACAGCAGTGATTAATTTAGGAAAGTTTGAAAACATATTCTGAATATGTTCTTCTTTCTGGCAGCATTTAAGATAAAGTATGCATGTATGAAGGTGGGGCAGACTCATGCCTGATCAGTCAGTTGATCAACAATTACTGTTTGTTGAGGCTTAAACTATTGTAAAGGATTGACTTGACATCACAGTTTTGCTGATGTAACATGAAACTCAAGCAAACGTGATGTATAATTGTTGAACAGCACACCCATGGTCAGCTCTTGATTTTGAGAAGTCGTGATAAAAACAATGAATTTCTTTTGGTTAACTCTGTGATTGACTCATAATCAACTATTGACTGGAAGCTATTACATTACAGTTTGTTTAGCAGCTCTGTTGTTAGGGAACGGCACAAACACTGAAAGGGTGAATAGAGGCCAAGCCGGGCTCCCATACTGAACATCTAATGTAGTCAGGACACTTATAAGATTAAAACATATGATACATATGAAGTTTTAAGCACTTTTGGCGTCTCTGCAGGAAATTGAACGTAAACCAGAGTAGTAACATCAAGAGACACTTCAGAGCGACTGCAGGTCATAGGTGATAATCTTTCGGCACACTTTACTCTAAATAATTATCTTTACAAGGAGGTTTTCTACTGAGAGCTGTGTGAGTTCAGTATTATATTCACTGCTATCAGTTCACTTATTGCTTTAAGATGCAAATGATTCGCAGCCATGAGGTCAGCTCTTCATTTTCCTCTTTGTCTGATGCAAAGTGTCTGCTACTGTAAATGAAAGGTAAATGGACTTCATTTATACAGCGCCTTTCTCGTCTTCCAACCACTCAAAGAGCTGTATGCTGCTCATCAGGATCTTACCTACTACCCTTTCACACACTGATGGCACAGCAATTTGGGGTTCAGTATCTTGCTTCGACTATCATGCTGTCATCACTGTGACATTTGCACTAGAGGAGCTGGGGTTCAAACCACCTATCTGATTAGGGGGTGACCTGCTCCTCCTCCTGATCCACAGCTGTCTATGTAGTGAAAATCACTAAAGTAAGACGAACAAGGTAGTGAAGCCATGGCACTGTACGTGTATTCAGTGGGAAAATGTCTTCCTCCTCATCCTGACCGTCGTCATGGTCACTTATACCTTACCCATTGATATTAATACCTGGTTGATTCTCCTCCCTTGAATCCTTGAGCTGTCACATTAAAAGGGAATTGTGTATTTGGTGCAGGTGTTACCCTTGCTTCATGATACATACTAAAGCACAGCAAGTTGTTTCTGACTGATAATTAGACACAGAATAATTGTGTTAAATTGATTGTAAATAAATGTGAAGATTTGTAGCTTTTAATAGGAGGAATTCAGAAAAAATATCCTGAAAAATGTACTCACAGCCCCCAAGAAAAGATTATTATGGCCCTAATACAATAATTTGTGCCTTTACAGTGTTCAGTAATCATCTATAGTGTGATGCAGACTCGAAACAGTCAGTAGTCTTCTTGACCTTCGTCTCCACTTGATCTTGACCCCCTTTGGTGTCCAGCTTGACTCACATTCAGTTAAAGCTTGACCACAGTCCTGTTTGGATGCCCTGCATACACTGTGTGTGTGTGTGTTTCCAACACATTGTTGTCACTGAGGTCTCATTAAGGTGCAATCCGAGTCCACAGAGAAACTAGAGCATGCCAACACATATAGGGCTTCCACTGGCGATGAACGATGTCAGGCCCGCTCAGCCTCCCTGCCTCTGTTTCACAGCCAATGGAGAGAAAAAGGATAGAGTGTCACAGTAACAGCGCTTGTCCTGCTGTGGAGCAGTCGGTGGTCAGAGATTGGAAGTGGCTTGGTGAAAATATTCGGCTATCACAAGTCTTTTCTGATAGAAAAGCAGTCATGATAAATGTGATTTAAATGGAAATCTGTGTATTTCCTTGTTCATCAGTGATGTGATTTTACACCTTTGCATTAAAATGTTTTAAATGCTAAATAATGAATGTTTCTGTTTGAGGGAACATTTAGTGCCCTTGATTTTCAGTGCAAGCTGAGTCCAAATCAACAACAACAACAAAAAACACATGTTCTAACTTATATCTTATGGCTGTGGCCATGAAGATATTTCTGCATACATTTAGTGGTTTTGTGGTGCTCACAGCATTGAAAAAAATGTATCTGAAGAAATGTATCTCTGCAGAAAAATGTCTCAGTTGCTCAGGATAATCCATACTGCTCACAGTTTCCATTGCAAATACTTTCCGCGGACCAAGTGGATTATCCATAGTAAGAAGGACACTGTTTCTGGAAAAAGATGTTGCTGTTGATTTTTCAGTACTGTGACCATTTGCCTCCTCTGAACTGAGGCAAAGACAGAACTTTTTCAAAACTTGGACAAATTTAATCAAAACGGTCTTCTAGATAGTCATAAAATACACTTTTCCCCCATAATTTGGATGAACTGACACTTAAAAGATTTTATTTGTTGTTTACATCTATACATCTTTTTTTTCCTTCTGACCAGAAAATGCAGAAGCCGATGCACAGCCCAAAACAGAGTAGGCAACAGGTGAGCAGTGCTGCAGCTTCAACATGATGTCACACGATTCACACTACAATATCTTTGTCATGCTAACAAGCCTTCTCTCTCTCTTTTTTTTTTTTTTTAGCTCCCAGTGAATTAATCCACAGATGAGTTCCCTGGAAGTGTCCAACCTGATTTGTAGGCATGAATGAAAGCATGTGAAGTGTGTGTGTGTGTGTGTGTGTGTGTGTGTGTGTGTGTGTGTGTGTGTGTGTGTGTGTGTGTGTGTGTGTGTGAATGATATCGCCTCGTTGCCAAGATACAGAACCTGTGATGACTACTTTCATTCGAGGTTTGTCAGTCAGTCATCGCTGTGCCTTCTTCCCCTCACAATAGTGTTTGTTTGCAATATCTGCTCACAAACTGTATATGGACAGAGCTCTACAGCACTTAGTGGGTGTGTTTGCTTTTTTTTTCTTCCAGATGTCATCACTAGAGAATAGATTAAATTATCCAGAAAAGTTTCTATTTATTGTCTGTATAGAAAGTTATAGTGGCAGATTTTGTGAAACATCATATATGTTTTAAATCTATTTGAATCCACAAGCCCATTCTCTACTTTTCTACAGAATCATAGTACAAAGAAAACCAAAGCCAAATTATATGATTTATGAAATTATATTCTTTTTGGGTGGCAGGCTTTGACTTTATGAGCATGTCTATTATGAATATGAAGAGCTGCTCCACTGCAGGTGTGTTTCTGTAAGCGTACACATACTGTACGGATTGTCCAACTGATTTAAACATGAATTTATACACGTGAGAGCTTTTTTTTGGTTTCTGTTGTGTCATTATTTCTCTCTGGGCAGAATACCCGAAAGTTCAATCTGTAATGAACTGTCATAAAAATTAAAAAGGCCATGTTAAAACAAAAATCACATTTAATACGGGAACTTTTATTGACATCTTAATAAGGGATGCAGAGTTATGTTTTAAGGTGAATAACCATTCAGGATTTATGGGGTTTAACCACATTTATTTGTTCGTGAAAGCTGCTTTTTTATCAAATTTTTGTTCATTTTCTCAGTAATAAAACAAAAGATGAGTTTCTAAACTAGAAACAGCACTGACAGGAAGTCTGTCTGACACTGAATCTTACCACTGTGGTGGGAAAGTTAGCCTGGTGATCGAGATACAATCTCACATTATCATCATCGTCTATATCATGTACATGTATGTATGTACTGTACATAGGGTGTGAAATTAAGTGCTGCTCTGTTATTTAGGGGTTTAATCTAAAGATCAGTGGTTTTCCAGAGGTTTATGGCTCAGCAGGGCATTCAGAGCAACAAATGTATACTAAAATCCATAACTATATGGAGAAAGAAAGTCTACAAGATCCTAGTTTGGTCTTTCATGTGTTGAAACTATACTATACGTACTATACTATACGGTCACTTGATGGGTTTGACTACAGCTTGTTCGTCATACCGCCGGTTAGTCAGGAGTCTGAGAGAGGGCCGACAACAGCGACTGCCTCAATTTCCACCAGTCCACCCTGAAGAAGGAGACAGAGAGACATTGAGGACATGGTGGATAAAAAAGAATATGGGTAATAAAAACACTACAATGCAATATCACCCAATAACAGACACACACATCATGCAGATTCTTGTGGTTTAGCTGACTGCATCTCAGTATTAACAACAATATTGATTTGTACAATTTACACTCCGCTCACAGTGAGAACAGCCACTCATGGATGATGGAAAACGTCTAATATGCATGAATGAGCACGCACCTCGCTATCATGAAATTCCACCTTAACCCCGTGTATCAAATATATGTATTACTACTGTGCTGCAGCTGTAAGGTAGTCTAAACGTTTTGAGTGCACTTACTCTGGGGAGTGCAGCCACTTGGTAGGCAGCTCTGGCGGGGAAGTTACTGCGGAAAACTGGAGAGAGAACAAATTACATTATATTTAACTTAGAGGAAAAGAAAACTCAAAGACAACCAGGTTATATTCATTTAAAGATGATTTATACATCACTAATTTACTTTGCTGATGCTTTATCTTGTGTTTAACGTCCTTTTTCCTGTTTATTTTGCTCTTTAAAAGGCCTCATTCATGTAATAATAGTCAAATCTGCGGTTGTTAATATTAATAAGTGACTGATAATGGGTAATGAGTTTCTAGTAAGCCATACAATACAAAGTTGTAAATGTTAATAAGTACAAATGCTTACAACTTTTTCCAAAAGTTGTTTTCCTGATTTTTTTTATGAGCTTATTAAAAAAGGGTTAGGGCTAAGGTTTTAGATTTAAAGGGTCATGTGTAAAGCGTCTGCTGGCACAGTGGGAAACATGAAACAAAGATTAGTCTCCTAATGTTTTTGTTTTTTAAAGCTACAAATACAAGTAGCCATATTTATTTAGATATGCTATAATTTCAACTAGTAGCTGACATTTCCTTTCTTTTAAAGGAGTTGTTTTGAGTCCCTTTCTTTGTTGGCTGAAACATGCCAGAAAACAGGAAATATGGGCAGAGAGAGGAGTATGACATGAAACAGAAGTCAAAATTCACATGACTTTCAATCACACTGGACTCGTGTCCTCCCCCTCCTCTCATCAGGGTCAGGGAAAGTTCCCCTCCTGTGGTTTAGGGTTGTGTAAAGTTGGGAGGAGGTTGGGAGTCAATGGCCTGCACAGCTATGCTGGCTGGTAGAGGTTGGGTTACATCTGTGCGCCTACACCCTGGTGTCCATTTACAGCTCAGTGGGCTCCGCAGCTTCCATTACCCCCTCCCCCCCCGTCTGTTATGATCCAAAAGGAAATGCCTCTGAACTTTCATACTGTCTGTGAGGGGACTGCCAAACCATCTTCTGAGTCAGTGAAATATGAGGCACTCATGACCACAAGGGGGCATGTAGAGTAAATACGACCACCAACCAAGACAATAAGAGAATATTTGCGATCAGGTTAATTTCTGGGAAACTGAAATTCAACTCCTCCCATGACAGATTGAAATCTAACTTTCACCCTTAACAAGGCAAGTGGTGAACTACAGATCAGCACTGCTAGAGTCTTTTGCTCAAATACACTTCCGCAGCCTACATACTCGTTCACACGGGGTTGGAATCAAGTTAAACAGTAAGTCTCCCTAATTATAATATACTACTGAAGAGGTAGAAAATTATGAGTGAAGAACATAGGGTACATTAAAGCAATTCCATTTAAGGAAATTGCCAATCTATTGTTTTCCAATGTCTTCTGTTTTCTAGCATCAAGTAAATATTTTTCTTATTGTCAACAAAACGTCAATAATGTATTTCATTTCTTAGTACTTTCTATCTTCCTTTCCCTGTCAGTGGCTCTCAGCCTTCTTTAAATCTTTAAAAACAGCTCCCAAATATGTAGTTTAATATTTTCAAGATGTTCAGTAATTTTCTAAAACAGCTGGGCATTGTAGTTTTTAGCAAACGTTACTCAAACAGGAGAAAATACTGCATTTGTTGAAGGCAATTTTTAACTGCAGATGAATACACAGTGGGTTCCCTAAAGACTATTATCTACAGCACGTCTGTATATTCAAAATGAAATGAAAATTAAGTACAGCACCCAAGTTTATGGAGTTTAAGGTGTGGGGGACAATGATATTTGTCTATGAAAATTGTCTCTCTGTAGACTGAGGTCTGCAGGGATAATTAGCTGTTTGGACAAGGCTTCCTGTGTCCTATGACAGCCGTGGTCAGGTGCAGACATGCTGTACTTTGTGCAGACGGTCAGACTGGTCTCCGCTTAGACCGGATTGCATGTGACCTGTGTGCAGACTACATGACTTCTTTTAATCAGCATTTTGTTTATATAAATAGAGTTAAAAGATGTCTGAAGAAGCTTATTATTATTACCTTATTCTGAGGTAGTAAGGGTGAAGATTTGGTGAACATGTCATCCAGTGTAACTGTGGCTAATCGATGTGTTTTTAATAGGTTTTTGAACGAAGGCAGAGAGGAATAAGCGATTAGATTTTGGCCACAGATGGGAAAAAGTGTGTAATATTACAAAGGAAAGGTTTGTGGAAAACACCCAGCGTTCTGGACCTTGAAAGACCCCACTGCATACTCTAGATTTGGTGTCCTCGCTACATAATCTTAACCTTGAGGGGGAGATGGGCACACAGCTGCACCTGCTTCTTGGGAAAATCAGTGCTGTAGCCTTGGTCTCTTGATGTCTGCCTGTTCACTCTACATGTCTCATATCTACTTCCATTCTGTTTTATCTACTTTTCTGCTGACCAAATGAAGGAAAGTATTTGAATTGTTATCGGTAAGTCAAGGGGAAAAAAACATACTCTATAAACCCCTTCCCATCCTGTGTTCTTTTTGTGATGCTATCTCTGATGCTCATGCTCATTTTCACCAGGCCTGTATTTAATGAATGACTGTTAACCTTTAAGTCTGCTCATTTATCTATGCTTCCTTTATGCCGCAGAAGGAGATCAAATTCAGTTTTTTAATCGATCAATCAGCTACACCGGTTTGTATTGCTATTTTTGGTCCTGTCATGTAATTTGTTGACAATAAGAAAATATCACCAGATATTCTTTAATGCATTAAATCAACAATTATTTTTCAACAATCAATAATTTCTTCTATAACGACATATTTTATATTATTATAACTGTGTTTTACCATACTGTGTCATTCATTATGTTTATATAATAGCATTTGCTTATGGATAAGTACAGCAGGGCGATACAGTAGAGGGTATTGTAGTTTTTAGAAGCTGTTACTAAGAGGCGAAATTAGTGCATTTGTTGGGGGCTATTTTGGTAATTAAAGAACATGTCATCCAGTGCAACAGTGTGGCTAATTGGTGTGTTTTAATAGTTTTTCAACGACAGCAGCACAGAGGAATACGCTATCAGACTTCTGCTACAGAGATAATACTTGTTAGCAGGATTTATTTTTTTTGCTGGTTTTGCTCTTTTTTTGGTTTGTTCACAATGAGAAAAATATAAAATATCAGCAGATCTATTTATAAAGTCATTGAGTTTAGAAATGAAAAAGAAAGTATTGACTCACATGTCTTGTAAACCTCATTGACGCTGTTAAAGTCATTTATATCTGCGAGTAGCACAGTCGTCTTCACCACTGAAACAGAAAAGTTCACTCTGTCAGAGAGTTTCGTTTTGAGCAGTCGAACCAAATAAAAACATGAAAGACGGAGCAGCCCGACTGAAGTGAAGATCTCACCATTAGTGTAGTCACAGCCGGCAGCTTTGAGGATCTCCCCCATGTTGACGAGAGCCTGAGGGACGAGAGAGGAGGCAGGAAAGACATTTGAAACATTTTAAATCTCGCTTTTGATATTTATATATATTTTTAATTTAATAATAACAATAAAAGGTAATAAAATAATTCCCAGATGTTAGAATAAATGTCCTGTCAGCCTTTATCAGCCGTCCCTGTGAGCCTCACCTGTTTGGCCTGAGCTTGCACTCCTCCATCCACCAGCTGTCCAGAGGCCACGTCCAGACCCAGCTGACCTGAGATGTACATGGTCCTGTCCACAACCACCGCCTGGCTGAGGACCAAACACACACACACACACGCACGCACACACACACACACACACACACACACACACACACACACACACACACACACACACACACACACACACACACACACACACACACACACACACACACACACACACACACACACACATTTTGATTCAGGGTTTCAGCAGAGTTCAAATTTAAGACCATTTTATTTTATTATTAACTCTGATAGTATGATGGAAAAGTACAAGATATATGACCAAGAATTATTTATGATTACTAGATCACTTTTTTCAGTACTTCCTAACAGAATATAATAATCCCTATAGATATAATTAATACAAATAATACAACTAGGACCCAGATAAGCAGCAGAAAAAAATGATGGATGGATTAACCAGATAAAAATGATTAATTCCTTTAAGTTTAGGCTAAATTTGGACAAAAAAAGTGTCCATCATGAGTGGACCCTGGTGATTACTTTTTATAAAGAAGTTTGGTAAGATATTTTAAAAAATGAACGCCATAAATCAGGTTAAATCTTAATAGTTGAGGGTTAACCTTCCCTTGAATATGAATGAAGGACATCAGCACACTACAAACTCCTGCTTAAACTCCACCCATTGACGTCCTATTGGTCAGTGCTGAGACACCCTTCAATTTGTGCTGCAGCACCGTTAATAATTGCACAGATTCAATGAAAGAAGATCATTATTTTACAATAGAAACTTAATAATTTAAGGGTAGTTTCTGTTATTTGTGGTCACTGTTTTAATCACCTAATAACACACATTCAACACTATGTTTCCCTTTGGTTTATCCCTATGCCTTCTATTATTGAAATAATGACAGGACATTAGTTCTTACCTGTATACTCCCTGCCTGATAGGAGCTTTTGGTGTGTAAGGGATTTGTCGACGAATAGCTGCCATTTTCAGTCTGCTGCCTGTCTGTCAGAGAGATTTCTGCTCTGCTGCTGCTGGTAATAGTTCAACTTTGGCACTTTTTATGGGTTCAAGTTAGGCAGGTGAGTTCATTGTACACTAAGGCCCGCCCCTGATCAAACAATAGACTGTCCCATTCATTCATTCATGAATGTAGCCTACTGCCTCCTGCACCCTGCCTACCACCTGCAACCACCGCATGTGCTGCTATAAATAGATTCACGCATGTTTCTGTGGTTAAAAAGTCTTCTTACCTGTACGGGCCGATCGCACCAGGAGCTGATGAGGTGCTCACAATCTTTCTGTTTAGTGCAGCCATGATTTCTTGATTATTTCCAACCTTTCTGGACCGCAGAGTGGATGCGAATGAAGTAGTTGTGCAACAACTTTTGGAGAGACAGCTGCTGCCGTAAAGTCTACCGTAATGTATGTTGACAGGAGCACGCTGCATTTTTAGAGGAGCCTTATCCAAAATAACCATGGACGTGTTTTTTTTTGTAAAAAAAAAAAAAAAGAATTGAAACAACACTGGAAAACACATTCAGGCACAACATCACGCATTCAGTCTATATAGTTCAGAAAATAGTTACATATATGAGGAAATAAGGAATATGACGTAATTAACTACATATAAAGATGATAAAAACATAATTGAAATATAAATAAATAACATTTTAAAAAGGTGGGGGGTTCATATACATATCTTAATCAAAGGTTTCAGGGAAGTGTTTCATAATAGTTTAGTGTTTTTAATAAAGGGTTCAATTCTTGGAGGAAAGGTGCACTTTTAGGTTGTTTTTGAACATTTCTGATTACGAATAAAAGGTTTGGCCTAAAAAAGGATAACATTAGAATAGCCATAGACGTATAAATATATACAACATAGCCACCATGATGACACCCAATGGCCTGAAGCCTCTGGAGTACGCATCACTGATGTTTTACAAGAACAGATCCGTGATTATAAATAAGAGCTTTTATCCATGGAGCCAGAAGTGACCATATTTGGTCAACACAAGCAGAAAACAGACTTTAAACCATTAAAACAAAATGTACTTACCAGAAAAAATGGGCTCTTTAGACATTTTAGGCAACCAAAATGTTGCAATTAACTTTCATGAACTGAAAACAGACTGAAATAGTGAAGGCTACACCTGTACTGTGAATCTGGGGTTAAGCCATAACCTACGTTGTCATCATGGTGGCAACTTCTCAATCACAACGTAGCCAAGCCCTGAAGCATACGCTGCTTTATTGTCCATTTCAATCTAAATGGGAGCATCATTTATAAAATGAACATCATGTTGTATTAAAGAAGACTTAAACTAGAGATTAAGTCATTAAACTCATTGGAAAAGCTTTTACTGAGGTAATAAATAAAGTGAGAATTAGTCATTTTCTCATAGACTTTCATACAATCAGACTTCTTTTTGGAGCCAGTGCAGGTTTAAGTCACTTCTACATTGGCTTCACATTTCAGACTTGGACCCAACCGCTTGGAAATGGCATGCAAAGGAAAAATTAATTGCACCCCTAGTTTAACAATTACGGTACAACAGGTGTCTTATCAAGTTAAAGTCTCAAGTTATGAAGTCAAAGATAAGATAAAAAGGCACTGCACTGCAGTTATGGTTAACTAGAAGTAACTTTTATTATTTCTTGCACCTTTTCAAAACTTTATAAAGTATCACAAACAAACAACAGATAATAAATTAAGTGGTTCAAACATAAATGCTTACATTCCACTCTACACCCTCAAGTAGAAGAAACAGTGAAAAGAAATTAAATCATAGAGCTATATATCAAAACGTGATTTTAGATTTCAGATAACTATACATAATATGGCAGATTCTCAACAATGTCACATTGCAAAAACAGAGCAGATAGTTTTGTTTTGTTTTCGTTAAAAGCTGCAATCATAAACATGCATAGTCTAAAACACGCAGAACTGAAGCCACACATATTTTTGACAGACGGCAAAAATATTAACAGCCATGTCAGCTTCTATATTTCAACCAGTGTCACAAAAAAAAGAAACGTTTAATAAATAAAAGTGTGAATGCTTGTATGTAAGTTGCCAATGCACCGCAAGACTTCAGCACAGAGCAAAAAAAAAAAAGAGTGACATTTAAATTCATTATGGTTCAGGAAAAAAACAAAAAAAACATTTGAAAGAACAAACAGACATGATTCATTCAAAAGCTGAGAAGAGTACTTGATTGAAATTTGGATCAAAAGGTTTTTAAAAAGTCAGCTCATTTTGGCCACATTGTCCATCAGATAGTGTAACAGATTTATGTGAGGTTACCATATTATTAAAATGAATATGCAGCGTGTGCGGGCTGATCCACACCACCAAGACTGCATACTAACATTCATATAGAACAGCAACCTGCAGACATACATGTATTTAATGTAAGGACAGTCTGAAATCATTCAAAGGGTCGTTATTAGCACGTGTGAAGAATAAAAAGACGTTATAATCAACAGAAACTATAATTTCCAGCCCTGACAGTTAGTTTCCTTCATGAAATACGTCATTATCTTGTCAGTGTGGATTTTCCAAAACCGTCGCCGCTGTTTAACCTTCAGTACAGCTCCAAAGTCTCACTAACCTTCACCTACATAAGCCAGAACTGATTTCACAACACACAGTTGAACTCGGATCTGGGCAGTTTTACGCAAGCACAGTTATTAACTCACAAATTTCCTCAAAGCCCACATCATCTTCCATCCTTCATTAATAACGTCACACCTCGTAAATCGCAACATTCTCACTCGTATCTGCTGAAGCGTACACGTAAGCTGCATGAACAAAAAAGTTACTAGTTTTTTCAAAAATGGGTCTGAAATTCAGACATTTAGACGTGTGGCTGATGCAGCGGCTATCTGATATCAGTCGGTCACTTGAGTGTGTCGTCTCAACCTGATGCTTTTCTCCTGAAGTGGAAAACAGCCGTACAACGTGACAACTCGTGCCTGATTGCTTTCTTCTCCGAGTCCTGAAGAGCTATCTTCCACATTCATGGTTTTTATGTAACTCTTATCAATCATAGTGTGGGACAATCAGAGAAAACAGGATAATTAGGACGTTTAAACAGACGTACATGGTGTTTAAAGACTCTTGAGAGATAAAAATAAGTCGCACAGGAATGATTTTGCTTGTATGGAAATAAAAGAAGTTTTAAATGTGTTATTACCTCGGAATGATTTGGTTTTTAACTTTGTTTTTTCATTAGAGTGAAAAGTCTGCTTTTAAATGAATTAAGAGCAGTGGATAAGACCGTATTCAGACCAAATCAGGCGGTGCTATGAGAACGCCAGTCCTCCCATTCATTTGAACAGTGGTAGTGCATTTAAGGCTGCAGGGGGTTGTTGTCACAGCTGCTCCAAACTGGCCTGCGGTAAGAAATTTTGTCCAGTCAACTACAGAGAAACACAACCTGACAACCGTTACTAGGAGGAAGGGAGGACATTCATCTCTTTGTTTGATGATGTTAAAAGTAGAGTCAGATTTTGAAGAGAGAGCAGCTGTGATCGAGTGAGATACAAAGTGAATGAAGAGAGAGAACGGTGGTAGTGAGAAAGCTAATAATAAAATGTTATTTTCTGATTATTTTGCAGCGGTTACATTCTCGAGCACAAACACCTTCACTCAACCCTGCTGATATCGTCTGAATATGGCCTGAGTCTGCACTCAGGAAGAGATGCAAAACTGGGACAGATGTGTTATGAGGCACTAAAATGCATGTAGTCTGTCAATAAAGACAGTGTCCTCAATGTACAAAGTAGCCCAGAACATCAGGATTAAAGAAGAAAAGATTAAATAAATGATGATAAAATATGAATAAAATAAGTCCTTTCTGGTCCACAAACAATTGAAAACATGCACAATTCTTTCTTAACCATCTGAATGATTTCCGTCCTTTCTTCTTTCCATCGTCCACTTCCAACTCATCTCCAAGTGAGGCTCTAAAGCTCAGGAAAACTTGGTTGTCTTTTTGACATTGCTTTTTTTCCTCCCCTCTTTTTGAAAACCAGCTTTCAAATATTTTAAGGCATTCTCAACTTCATTAACATCATCTTGATTGTCTTTGGTCATGGACAAACCTCCACAGCTTTTGTTGCAGGCATTTCCAAACTAGGCTCTATATTATTTTATTTACACTGAAAGTAAAAAGTCTGAGGACAAAAAGAAAAAGAAGACCACTGGTTACTGACCGCACTGCTTCTAAACTCACTGCTGACAGAGGATGGGTGACATGTTGGCCTGGATGTTGTAGCGGGGGAACTTGGTTTCCAGAGGCCGATCTGTGTGACGTAACGGGTAACTTCCTTGAAAAAGGGGGAAATTCATTTTGTGACCTCAAGAAAAAAACCCAACTTTACAGGAAGTTTAGAAACAAATGTGAGAAAATGGACGAATAGCATCCAGAAATAGTATCGAACAAGCCGAATAGATGTACGAGAGAGGAATTCAGGGGCCAAAATGGATGTCACCCAGGCGACGAAACCATTCAATTTCACAGACGACAACAAACTTTCCTTCTTTTCCTCCTCTGCTGACCGACTGCTCCTCCAGTCAGCAGCCGGTCAGACCAGCAGTGGGCTTCCAACAAGGTCATCATAGTTCTTCTGTCAACTTGACATAAATTTTGTAGTCATGGTGGCTTTGGGAAACCCAGACCAGAGGGTGAAGGCGACAGGGAAGAGAAGCACTCAGAAGTTCTGTTGCCGTCGCTTCTTGGCGTCCATGGCGTCCAGGATGGGCTGCCTCTTGGCGGTGTAGCGCTGCCTGAGCTCCTCGATCTCCCGCTCCATCATGGGATCCAAGGCACTCAGACGCATCTGCAGCTCTTCAAAGTCCAGGTTTTTCAACTAGATGGCGACACACGAACACAGACACAGACAAACAATGGAAAAGGGATGAGTCATAGTTAGTGTCTTGTGGCGAATCCTGATGGAAACTGTTTCTGTTAAGCAATTTTTAGCACTGAATCACTGCAGCTAGAGTGCAACAATTTCCACTATAAAAAAAACAAACAACATTTAGTACTCAGGTAAGATGTTACTCACAAAGTCAAAGTCTCCGTCCTGAGGCACCTTCCAGTTGTCAGGGAAGACGTTCTTGGACTGGATGTGGTAGCCGGGCTGCTCCTGCGGCTGGTTGTGGTTGTAGTTCTCCTGCTGCTGGGCTGCCTTGTTGGAGTCCTGCTTGTCAAAGTAGTCCATGAAGGACGGACGTATAGGCTGCTGGGGGGTGGCGTGCCCTGTGGATGAGGAAGAAGGTCTTTTAACAATCTTAAGGACATACTGATTACAAAGTTCTATTTCATACATTCATTAGATATTTAGTGATGCTAAACATCCAAAATAAGCTCTTTAAATTATTCAAGTCAATATTTTTTTCATTTTCAATTTAATCTGCCTGTTTTGTTTTTTTTAAGTAAGGGTTGCTAAGTGTGTTGCGTGTCTACAAAATGTCAGAACATAGTAAAAAATGCCTTTTAGACAAGCTTCTTAGAGCCCATGGTGACGTCCTCAAATGTTATATTTTGTCCAAAACCTAAAGATTTTACTATCATATACGGCACATTAAAGCTTTAAATTGTCAAATTTGATAAGCTGCAGCAAAGTTTTTTTTTTGACATTTTTCCTTTAAAAACTTTAACAACCCTTGGAAAATCCCTAAAATGATTATTCAATTATCAAAATAGTTGCAGTTTTTTTTTCTGTCAATAAACAAATCGATAAATTGACTAATCATCGCAGCTCTATGTTTAAGTGAAACTATTTTGGAGACAAACACCTTCTCAAGGATCACCTATGAAAGAAGGACTTTTTAAAATATATATTTAAGAGTCAACATCTTAATTCTGATCTCGTCTCTCCACAGGATTAAATTATCATTGAGTGTGTGCTTACTTCTCATGGATCCCTGATCTTCCTCCTCCTCTTCATCATCACTGTTAATGACCATAGTGCCGAGGTCCGACTCCAACATGGTGCTTCCGTGTTCGATCATCGTCTGTGCTCCATCGCTCATGGTGCTGGTGGCCCTCATGGTCCCTGCGCCCTCCGAGCCCGACTTCACCATAGTGTGAGAGTCCACCTCCGTCTCCTCCTCCTAGAGGACACAAGATTATCATATAGTCATCACATATATATATAAAGCTTTCTGCTGGTTGCTTTTACTTTAATCTCAGCATACTTACAGAGTTGTCCTCCTCCTCCTCCAGCTCTCTCTGCTGCTCCTGCTGCCGCTTGGCTTTCATCTCCATGGCCTCAGTTATTAGGTCTCTCAGGATTGAGACCGGCTTGGCCTGGCTGATGAACGGATGCTAGACAACGACAAGAGGGAAAACAACGTTGTGTGTACAATATCTTACCACCATTAATAAAATTGAATCTCCTCTCTTCTAAATGTGTGTGTGTGTGTGTGTGTGTGTGTGTGTGTGTGTGTGTGTGTGTGTGTGTGTGTGTGTGTGTGTGAGTGTGTCTCTATCTTTCCTCCAACCTGTAGGAGCTGTGTGGCGGTCGCTCTCTGCTCGGGATTCTTGACCAAACACTTCTTGACAAAGTCTGTGAACTCGTCCGTCCAAAGCTCCGGCTTCCTGAATGTTGGAGGAGGGTTGGTGGGGATCATGAAGATGGCCTGTAGGACGAAAGAAAGGATGGAAGAAAGGGGGGGAAAAAACGTGAGTGGTGGGTTCCTCAAATCCAAACTTGTCAAAAGTTATTAAATAAACTTTACACTCACTCTCATAGGATGGATGTCAGCGTAGGGAGGCTTTCCCTCGGCCATCTCTATGGACGTGATGCCTAGAGACCAGATGTCAGCCACACAGTTGTAGCCGATCTCTTGGATCACCTCTGGGGCCATCCAGAACGGAGTACCGATCACAGTGTTTCTCTTTGCCATAGTGTCCTGTAGAGAAAATAGATTATGTTAAATTGGTTCAAATGGATTCGCAAAATCAATGAATGATTATACAGTATTATTCCAAGTGTGAGTTTGATGACATTCACAAACATCTGCTGTCGATCCTCCTCAAATCCTTTAGTGCATGATAGAAACCTCTAATCTAAATATATTTAGAAGTAAAAGTAAACATATGATCAAGTAAATTACTTCCACTGGCTTTGTTGTGATAAACATCAGCAATTATGTTACCGTTAGTTGTCCGGCGACTCCAAAGTCAGCAAGTTTGGCGTGCCCCTCTGTGTTGAGGAGGATGTTTCCTGCCTTGATGTCCCGATGGATCTTCCTCATGAAGTGAAGATATTCAAGACCCTTCAGTGTTGACTTCAGGATGGTGGCGATCTCATCTTCTGTGAGCTGAGACGAGAAGGACAAAGAATAGAAGGGAATGTAGTGAGATTTAAGCATTGATGAAAAAAATTATTGTTATTCTTCATACAATGAGTTCAGGGCTGCAACCAGTGATTATTTTCATTTTTGCTTTATATTCTTCAAATGTCATGATTTTTTCCCTTCAGTCAAAAATCCGAAGAGATTGAGTTTAATGTCATGCATGACATAAAAATCTTAAAATCCTCAAATATGCCAAGCTCCAAAAAGCAAATATTTGGAATTTCTATTTTAAAAAAACACTCAAAATGATTAGTCCATTATCAAGATAGTTGCAGATTAATTTTCTTTTGATTTACTGATTGATTGATTAATTGATTGCCTAATTGTTGCATCTGTAAATGAGTCTTTTGGCCAGTCAAATTAAAAACATAGTCAACCAGGACATTTTCCTCCTCGATCAAAACATATATTTTATGAATTATAACATTTGCTAAGGTATTTATAACTAAGGACTGACTCAGCAATCTTTCTTCCTGTTGTGCATTGCTATGCAAACAACCAATCAGTCAGTGAGATGGTTACATAAAGTAGTTTGGTAAATACTGTGCAGACGCAAAGTGCACTGAGGCTTTATCACTATTTTAGTTACAAAAAACAATGCCTTGTTATCAATATTAAAATACTTCTGCATCTATTGGTATTTATATGTCTTGGTCTTCACATGTCAGAACTTCAGTAAATAAGTGAAACTTTCAAATTAAACTGTGCTATTTTAGTAAGTATTTCTATGTAGAAAATATTTTTAGAAATTGCTTTATCTGGTCACATCAAAGAAAATATGAACTCTGATCACAGAGCTGTTACTCTCTGTAAAACACCCACAGTTTTGTTACGCAGTCTGATGATGTCAGAGACGGAGCCGGCTCCACAGTACTCCATGACGATCCACAGGTCTGTGTTCTTGAAGTAGCTGCCATAGTACTTCACCACATAGGGACTAAGAGGAAATGCAAGACAGAGTGGTTTTTAAAGTTTCGCTTAGTACGTAAATAGCAGAAGTGAGAAAACTCTCGTAGATCAAGACATAGAGCCGTACGGGTAGCTAATTATACCTTTGAAAGCTGAGAATGATCTCAATTATGGAGGCAAATATGATGCTTGTGAGACAACACGGTTTTTATAATCTAATCAAAGCTGTGAACGTGGAGGACAAAGCTGCTCTCTCCTCTAACCTGTCACACTGTTGCATGATGGAGATCTCCTTGATGATCTCCTGCAGATCCGACTCCACGGGAACCTGCTTGATGGCGACAACTTGACCCGACTCCTTATGGATGGCCTTGAACACGCTGCCATAAGAGCTAAACACACACACACACACACAAGTTCAGGCTCAATTTGTCCTGAGTTAATTTAATAACAAACATTAACAAAATGAATGTTTCATGTGTAAAAAAGGAGAAATTTCAGAAGTGCTGACTATTGTTTTTGCTTTTATCTGATTGAAGGATGTTTTGAGTCATCACTACACAAGTAATCTAGTCACTGGTGGAAATAAAGGTTAGTCATAATGTGGAAAAAAACTTTTTAGAGCTGAACAATTTAGAAAAAATGTGATTATTTTGACTGATATTGCAACTGCCCTATGATTTGCAATGTTAGAGAGAATGATCATTTTTACACCATTATTCTCATTTTAATTGAAAGACATTGAAAGACAGAGATTTTTGCAGGAATCTATACCAAACAAAGATGTTTGTAGAAGTTTGTAGAATATGATGTGTAGGCCACGACATCCCTGCAGCATGACAATATTTAATTTAAAATGGTAAATTTTGACACATATTTTGCCTCCTGTGATTTGAAAAATTGCAGGAGGCCATATTAAGGTTTCATTAAAATGTAAATGTATTGTTCAGCCCCGTTTCTTACCCTTCACCAAGTTTCTCTAGGACATCAAACACTTCCTCTGGTTGTTTGGTCAAACTGTCCTCACTCAGCTTTTTCAGCTTGCTGTAAAAAAAAAAAGAAAGAAAAAAGAAACGGAACAAATAATGTGTAACTTCAGTGTGATAGTGTAACTAGAAACAAGTAGTGAAACAAAAAAAAACCATTGTGCCATGGCAGCGTCTGAAAACAAACTTACATTAGTGTCCTGTATGTTACATTGGTTACACACATATAAAGTTAGGAATACTTTACTCAAAGACAAAAAATTCAGTGTTAAAGATATATATAACCTAAATATTTGTGCATGTGTTCATTACAGGAAGTGATTGTATTAAATAATAATCATTTTCATTTATTTATTTAAATGTTCTTAACATTTTAATCATCCGTATTTTCTCTCGAATGTGTTGTTTCGAGTTTTATCTTTTAATTTGTTCTTTGCTTTTATTCTCCCATTGTTTTTATTCCTTTTCTTTATGTTATCACTTGTTCTGTCTTATTATCAGCTTGTATATCAACTGTAAAGCACTTTGAACTACACTAGCCTGTATGAAAGGTACTATATAAATAAAGTTAGACTAATTGACTAATTTTGACTCAATATCTTGTTATTATTCATTATTTTGTGATGATATTTGTGGGTAAATGGTAAGCAGGTAGAAGCATTATTTTGCTCAGACCAGCCTGATAAGTCATTAAATGTAAATCTCATATGGCGCCACGGCAATTAGTCAATAGAAAATTCATTGCCAACCATTTTGATCAGAGATTAATCAATTAAATCACTTAAGGAGCAACGTGTCAAACTTTTTTCTGGTTCCGGTTCCTATAATTTGAGGATTTATCGATGTCCTGAGTTAGATATCATTGCATATTACATAGTAATTCAATGTCTTTGCGTTTGGAACTGTTGGTCTGACAAAATGATGAAATTATGGAGGGTAATTTTCAACATTTTCAAATATTACATTTTTCAAATAACTTTTCTATTAATTGAACAAACAACTAACAACATTAATCTTTACTTACAGCTCTAATCTTATACCCTTTTCACCTAACCTGGCACCTTTATAACCAAAAAAACAACATTTAATTGAAGAATACATCTCTTTAGTGAAACCAGCTGCTGTCGTCTTTAGTTGCTAAGACACCCAGTGTGTCACCATGGCAGCGAGACCAATTAACTAAACAGTCACCAAGGATACCAATTAGTCTAACAGCGGAGGTGAGCGATTGTTTTAATGTACACGTTTATTTTTATATCTCATGTTCAAATCTGGATCATAATATGTGAAAATTAACAAACACAGAGTCATGTCAGGGAGCTGTTAGAAGCATGCATAAAAGCGGTGTTTGTGATTTAGGCTGAAAGTTAGGTTAATTTACTTTAGTTTAAAGAAATAAAAACTTTGAGAGCAAAACCGACAAAGCTAACTAGTGTTAGCAGTTAGCCTACCGCCTACGTTAGCCCGTTTAGCTCACAGCGCGTTTTTTTTTTTTTTTTTTTTTTTTTTACAGCCGCCGGATTTACACCAACCTTTTGGGCGCAGTGGGCTCCATGATTTACAGCGACCACGAATAAAAACTGGAACAGATTAATGGTGGGTAGTGGCAGTTTTCTGGCCAGGAGTCACCATGTGAACATTGTCGATTGAGTCGTTGTTGTCAAAAACTAGTGGAGGGCCAGCTGAGTCTCAGTCAGATGATGGACTGTTTCTGTGGGTTGTAGTTTCACCACAGCGCCTCCCGTCGGCCCGGAGCAGCAACACAGTCAGCTGTTTTTTTTATCAATAACTATTTTCTCATCAATAACCAGGGTTGGGAAGATTACTTTGCAAATGTAAAAGGTTACAGATGACTAGTTACCCTATTTGAAATGCAATTTAATGTGAAATACTCTGCAATTTTGGTATTTCATGTATACGGACAATACTAATAATTTCTATTGTGTGCATTATTCATATAATATACATATAGGCTATATTTATTTCACTTTAATCTGTGAAATAAGAATATCACCTCTGGTATATTACCACTCAATACAAATATTAGGCTACTCTTGTAAATAATGTCACGATTATTTTTATGACATATGTTTACTATTATTGTTCATAATTGTTTTTGTACTGTGTTGTATTGTTTTTGAAATGTATTATTTATTGTTCTTTCTTTTTTTCTTATTGCTGCTCTTATATTCTAATTTGCTGCCCACTACTGTTGTAACAATGCACATTTCCCCATTGTGGGACTCATTTATATATATTGCAGATTTATTTACATAGATATTTTTCCACTGTACTGCTTATCTCAATCCTAATTTCTCTCAAAGTGGATCAATAAAGATACATTTTATATCTTATATCAGGTAGAAAAAGCCTTGAAAGTCTTGGTGTTGGGTTTTAGGATGGATATGTACCCAGTGGCATGGGTGAGGCAATATGTTTCCAAATCTTTGCAATGCAAGAGCTGTAGGAAGTTTGGTCAACGTTTGTTTGTATGTTTTGCCACATGTGGTAAACGTGGGGAGAATGATTGTAAACAAAAAAAGACTTTGAGAAAGATGCAGAGTTTCTCAAAAGGAATAATTCACCATGGGAGGATAACTGTCCAAAGAGAGTAAGGAAGGCTAAAAAAAAAAAAAGTTTTAGATGTACAGTAAGAAGAGACTCAAGCATGAGGAAGTAGGTGAGACATGTTATGATGTGAGGAAGGAAGCTAAGAATGTCATATCAAAGAGGAAGCATACTAAAGTTTTGCTTATGTAGGGTTCAGGTCAAGTTTTGGTAATGGTAATTAACTATACTGCTGGAGTAAGATAAGATAAGATACTCCTTTATTAGTCCCACAGTGGGGAAATTTACATTATTGCAGCATAGTGGAGAGAACTATAAATAATAAATAAGAACGCAAACAATAAAATAAACAAACAATTGTAGTAAAAAATATAATAAAATAAGAATAATACTATGTACAAGAGTAATATTGGTGTCAAATGATAATATACCTGAGTATGTTTGATATTGTTATTGCACCGATGAAGTGAAATTAATAGTATACCTGAAATACTGATATTGCACAGTCATGTACATTGAAAAAGTGCATTTTGTGAAATTGTCCAGTTCTGGGGTGTGTGAGGTTTATTAGGAGCAGTGCTGATTTTACAGTCTGACAGCTGCAGGGAGGAAGGACCTGCGATATCACTCCTTCGCACACTTGAAGGAGTCTGTCGCTCAAGGAGCTCTCCAGTGCAGTCAGTGTCCCTCATGGGTTGGGAGTTGTTGTTTATCAGAGATGACAGCTTGGCAATCATTCTCCTTTCTACCACCACCTCCACCAGGTGGAGGGGGAATCCCAGGAGTATCTGAGAAGATTAACATAATTGATATTAATATATATATATAAATAGATAGATAGATAGATAGATAGATAGATAGATAGATAGATAGATAGATAGATAGATAGATAGATAGATAGATAGATAGATAGATAGATAGATAGATAGATAGACAGATAGATAGATAGATAGATAGATAGAAACTTTATTGATCCCCTAGGGGAAATTTAGGGTCCAGCAGCTCTATACACATAAAGACATCACACATAACATACACATAAAACATAAACAGGAATGTAAAAGGTAAAATCTGTATAAATACAAATTAAATGAGAATAAAAATATGAAGAACAGTATACTAAATACTAAATACTAAATAAAAAACCAAGGTCTGAGGCTGAGGCTGTGTGATACAGTGCAAAGATAAAATTATAGTGCAATAAACGGTTTAAAGTGTATATAGTCCAGGCTGTGGGGGTCCTTTTATTGCAAGATTGTACAGTTGTACGGCCCTGGGGACAAATTAATTACTCAGTCTGTCAGTTAAACTTTATTTTAGTTATAACTAGTTCGTTAAACGTCATTGTAGCAGCAGTAAAGATATTTCTAGTTGTCTGAGAGAAGCTTAAAACACCTGAAAATAGTTACAGTCACAGCAGAGTGGAAAATTGGTAAGGTGTTATTGTTTTATTTAGTCAGTGGAGTGTTTAGTTTATGTCCAGTAGATAGCGCTAATGCCAACCACCACTAAAAAATACGAAGAAGAAGAGGACCAATCAGAAGCCTCGTTGCTGTGTGGTAGAAGAAGACTGTACGCATGTGCGCAGACAGAGTGTGAGATGAAAAGAGAGGTAAACATCTAACTACAAGCGAAATAAAACGGTAAAGTGCCTTATTGTATCATCTTTCTTCCACATGTTTCATATTTACTGTGTTTATTCTGCGTTTTCTGACCGCTTAAAGTGTTTTTAATACAGCTAAGTGTCTGCTGCTCGCTGCTGTGTCTGTTAGCAGGCTGTAACGATGCAGATGGGATGGTGTTAACATGATGTCTTCTTTCATCATTTAGGGTCAAAAATGGATCCACAGAAAGATTTACAGCCACCCAAGCAGCAGCCCATGATCTACATATGTGGAGGTACAACACAAATATTAGTTATCTGTATTAATAACACGGCAACTACAGCTGGGGGTATTCCAGAAAGCGGGTTATGTGAAAACTCAGTAAGTTAACCCTGAGATGAGGGAAACTCCGTGTTATCCGTTCCAGAAAGTGAGGTAACTGAAACTCTGAGTCAGTCACCATGGTAACTGACTCTGTGAACATAAACCTGCTCGCTGGCAGGTTTTCTGTAAGAAACCCGGAGTTTCTACCTGTCTCCTCCCACCTGCCAGACAGCAAGCTGCCAGACATGGGTTGTCCGTTTCTTCGCAATCCGATAGATATAGAGGCAGAATTATTTTCGCAATGCCTTATGTCGGGAGATGTACTCAGGGCTCAATTGGATGTGCTTTCATTCCGAGATGAATATCTGTTAGAACGGTATCACTGTTCATTACACTCAATTCTTTCTTAACATTGTCCGGCCATATCTGCCTTCTTGTTAATCTAATTTTTAGGAAGTATTTTATTTAATATTCATGTAGGGCCTACACATCGTCACATGTTAGTCTTATAATCAATGACTCCAATATGTATTATATGTAAAATTGTGTTAAATAAAAGTGTTAAAATAGTGTAAAATGTTAATCTACTAAGCAGGATATTAGATGAGAGGACATATGTGTTAAGCAGCTTTCTGTTTGAGGTTTAAATTACTACATGTTGAAGTAGCCACTGAATTGATATTTACTTTGTTTAATACCCTACGTCAACTATGAATAAAATCAAAGCGAGGTACAATCATAGCCCAGCAAAATGTGCCTTACTTTTCTGAATTATGTTTTTTTATTTTATTTTTAGCTGCTTCCAAATACATTACACCACTTTTTCACCTGTATGCTACAATTTTAAGTGAGGTAAGTTAAGTCAGTGGAGTGGTGCATTATAACTGAAGCATTGACTCGGGCAGCAATTTTCTCCTTAGCGTCTGCAGCGGTGTTACTTTTTGTGAAATATATGATCATATTCGCCACAGGCCTGCAGGGGGAGCTCCAGTTACAGTGAGGTGACGTAACTCGAGCTTTTTTTCTCAGTAGTTGCCATGGTGAATCAAGGTATCGGGGCTCCATTGATGATGGCTTTGTATAGTGGTCGCGCACGCGCTATACTCAAGGTTAACATACTCAGAGTTGATTTACCTAATTCAGATCAGCTGTTCTGGAACCGGATACTCAGTTTCCCATCTCAGAGTAAGTCAACTCAGAGTTCTGGGTTAGACTCAGAGTTTGTTGAACCTCCTACCTGGAATACCCCCCTGTTAATCTTGGTAACGATACTCTCAGACCTACTTAATGCTCCAACTCTCCCTGCTGACAGATAGATAGATAGATAGAGTACTTTATTATTTATTTTTTATTATATGTTTTGTAGAATTAATTACATTTTTCCCACTGTCTTGAAGACTGTATTTTCTTGGTTATTCGATTAGTTGTGTGGTCGATACAATTATGAAAAATGTAGATCAGTGTTTCCAAGCTGACGTCCTCAAATGTCGTCTGTTGTCCAAAACGTAAAGATATTCTGGTTACTGTCATAGAAACCAAAGATTTTGGGCATTTTTTCTTGAAGAATGACTCCATAAAATTAATTGATTATCAAAATAGTTGGTGGTTAATTTAATGGCAGGCTACCAAACGATTAATTAACTAATTATTGCAGCTCTATATATGATACAGATCACACCGTTTATAGAAGCTATATTTGACCATTTGTGAATCTGCCATTGTACCTTCTAGATAAGCAAAATGTAACATAATGTAATATATGATTTAGGGTGATACTTTATTCATGTTTAATTCATTGATTGTTTCTCCATTGTGCAAATAAAGTAAACAGCAACAACTAACTAATACCAACAACGCATCAGCATGAATTAAATAACTACCAAGTTATGTTGTGCACAGTCTGTAATATTTGTTCTGTCATTATTTGCAGAGTGTCACACTGAAAATGAAATTAAGGCCCGTGATCCGATACGATGCAGAGAGTGCGGATACAGGATCATGTACAAGAAGAGAACAAAGAGATGTATCCTTCAAATGTGTCTGGGTGTGACAGAGAGATTTATGACTGATGGAAAACGTGTGCATAAAACACATCTGTATTTAATGTATAAAGAAAATATGTATTCTTTATCATAGTAGGTCATTTTATTTCATGTAGTGCTAAATGATTACTTAGTAGAAAACTTTGTTGGTTTCAGATTCTACAAATGGATGATTTAATGATTTTGTCTTTTATATATAATTGAAAATGATGTAACATTTTTAAATATCTTTGGGTTTCTTCCCTTTTCCTTGACTCATGGACTCCAGTGGTTGTTTTTGACGCCCGGTGAAGAACAGAAGAGCAGCAGATTTGATTGTTTTTGTTTTGTGCTATTTTTATAGTGTATGACAATGTAAATAAATAACTCAGTAACGTCTGACCACCAGGCCCGGCAGCAGATTCCATAATTCTGGTTAAAACTCACAATTTTCACATTCATTCAAACAGAACTGTGTATTTGCAGAAGAGCGATGGATGAAAGTTTTGGTTTATTAAACATGATTTTTCACTTATCTTGACTGTTTTCAATGGGTTCTCTTTTTCTTCATTCTCTGATTTAATTTACATGAGTTCATATACATATTATCATAAGTCAGTATTCTCTTTAAATGATACATTAATGAATTCAGTAATATACACAATTTAAGACATTTTTAAAAGCCCAATTTCTCAATTCTTGTACCTATTCCTCTATTAATCTGGAGTAAATACTATTATTAGGGCCCGAGCACTGACCAGTCAGTGAGGGACCTATTGCTTTTGCCAGGATTCTTATTATTCCCTATTTTTCACGTTCTTATGCCGCCAAATGAATCGCATTTTTGGCGGCCTGAACATGCATGAAAACTCATGCAATTCTGCACACACGTCGCAGCTGGTGAAAATTTATTTAATTTAACGTGATTTGACGCAAGCGTGGTATGGGGACTCGCTAGCGCCCCCACACGTCGGGTCATGTGACCACAAATCCTCTCAGATCTGCATGAAATTTCTATATGTCATAGGTCTCATCGGATCATTGGGAAATTAATTTTGTGGAATTTTTTTACCAAACAGGAAGTCGTCCACGCGGCGTGGCGTGCACCGATTTTCATTTTTCGAACACCGCTTTGAGGACTTTATGATGTTCACAGAATCATGAAACCTGCCACGTAGGTTTCAAATCATGAGCTCTTTCATCTGATACCACATTTGCCCAATATTTTGCCCCAACAGCTCAGTAGCGCCCCCTAATGCCTTTTCCCACTTAGGATGTACTGACAAACTATAAAACTCACCAAATTGGACACACTCGTCAAGTCTCACAAATATTATTTTTTGGTATAACCGCAACCTTTTAAGTGCCAAAATAACTCTACAGCGCCCCCTAGAACATTAAAAGTTGAAGCCCCGCCTTCTACATACACGTACATGAGTGAAATTTAGGATTCATATATATCATGACCAGACGCACAAAAAAGCCTCTTGGGTCAGGGTTATCATCAGGTCATGTGACCTCAAACTTTGTCTGATCTTAGTGAAATTTACAGGACTCATAGCACTCTTGGGTAAACCCCCAAATTTTTTTTTTTCAAAATTTTCACTCTAACAGGAAGTGAGTTATTGTTCATTTCTTGTGTCAATTTTCCGTTTTTCCCACATACTTTAGACGACTTTCCCGTCTTCACAGAATCACCAAATAGCCCACATAGGTTCACACTCAGGAGCACTTTCATTTGAGACCATAATTGCCCCTGGGCGTGGCACAACAGCTCAATAGCGCACCCTAATGCCTTTATCCATTTTGTACATTTTACCAAACTCCTACACTCACCAAATTGTACACATACTTCAACAGTCACACAGATTGACTACTGAAGTTTGGGATTTTTAAGTGAGAAGATGACTCCACAGCGCCCCCTGGAAGATTTAAAAGTTTAAGCCCCGCCTTCCACATTGACATAGAAAAATGAAATCGACAACGCCTATGTATTATGTCCAGACGCGCAAAAAAGCCTCTTGGACCCATACCATAAGTCCAACAGGAAGTCGGCCATCCAGGCAAAAATGCTCAATCTTGATAATTTTTTGGCCCTTCACTCACATTCCTTTGTGCTGAGAAGTCACCCAGACTCATTTTTGGTCTTAGTTTGCCATCTAGTGGAGACATTAACCGCATCACACAATGTTCAATTAAAGGCACAGGAGCAAAGACATCTACATGCCAGTTTTGACAGCCCTGCCACTGCCGCAAGCACCAACGTGCACGTACGGCGCGCGTTACAGTTGGGGGGAAAACTGGGGGGTGCGAGGGCCCTTCGACACTGCTTGCAGTTTTAATTATTATTATTATCATTTTAAATTGCTATATCATTGTTGAAGGGAAATAAATGAGTACAGTGGTTCCCAAGCTCTGGCTCGTGACCCCTTCGAACAGATGTTGGTGTTTTCAGTGGTTGCGTGTGTCTTGTTTAAAAAACTATACTGAAATATATGTCATTATGATGTCATTTTGTGAAGCAGAAACATGTTTTTCTGCTTTCTGAACCTTAGTCGCCTGGCGAAAGCCCTATTGAAATTGTAATGATTATTATTAGGGCCCGAGCGGCGACTGCAAGTCGCCTGGCGAAAGCCCTATTGAAATTGTAATGTTTATTATTATTAGGGCCCGAGCGGCGACTGCAAGTCGCCTGGCGAAAGCCCTATTGAAATTGTAATGTTTATTATTATTATTATTAGGGCCCGAGCGGCGACTGCAAGTCGCCTGGCGAAAGCCCTATTGAAATTGTAATGTTTATTAGGGCCCGAGCGGCGACTGCAAGTCGCCTGGCGAAAGCCCTATTGAAATTGTAATGTTTATTATTATTATTATTATTCTTCCGACATTTCGTGCCCCAATTTCGCCCCTTTCCCAAATGTGAAAATGCTTATACTTTTGCACGGACGTCCGGCCTCATCCGAAATTCTATATTTTTGGGTGGTCGCACATGGCCGACGCAGAATGGCGGAATAGCGCCCCCTACAAAGTCCAAAAATGCCCATAGGGAATTTTGCTAACTTTGTCCTATGCTCACAAAATTCGGTAAACATATGTATCATACCCACATATGCAAAAAAGCCTCTTGACCTCATGACCTCAACCCAACAGGAAGTCGGCCATTTTGGTTTTGATTTTTCTCGCCTAAAATTAACTCCTCCCTCAGCGTTCGCCCGATCAAGTTCAAATTAGGTACGCAACATCTCCAGACCTAGCTGAGCTTAAGTTGTGCTCTGCGCATCCGTAGGTCAAAGGGCGTGTCTGCCAGGGCTCAATTAACTTTGGCGTGCTCGCCATGTACATACGAGTAGCTCTCACGCCCACATACTTCATCCAATCAGCTTCAAACTTGCTGGACATGATGATGGCTCCACCCTGAACGTCCCGATATATTAACTTCCCACGTAACTCATAGCGCCCCCCGGTGGTAACAGTAAGTGAACTTAAATTCATGAAAAATACATAGTTGACCCCATCAACTTCATTCCACTTCTAAAACATGCAGAACCAGTTGGTGAAGCTACATTATGAACACTGTGAAGCTACGAGTAATGGCGTCCCTGTGGGGGCGTGGCTACCATCAATTCCTCGCCATGAAAATACGTTTGGCTTTTTGATGGCTTTATTGAACACGTATCATCATGAAAATTGATACACAGGTCCAGGGTGGAGACCTCTTCCATCTGATAGGGGTGTCGCTCATGTTGCCCCCTAGTGGAAACAGGAAGTGCCATTTTTTGCATCAACATTGTCCGATTTCCACGAAACTTCACATGTGTGATGAGGGACTGACCCTGAACACACCTGCATGCATCCCATTACTGCCCCCAGGTGGATGAACCATCAACTGCTCATAACTCCCTCATGCTTTGTCCCATTTCCACGAAACTTCACATGTGTGATGAGGGACTGACCCTGAACACACCTGCACGCATTCCATTACTGCCCCCTGGTGGATGAACCATCAAATGCTCATAACTCCCTCTTGCTTTGTCCGATTCACTCCAAACTTCACATGAGTGATGAGGGGCCGCCCCTGAACGCACCACACCACATGTGCTGACTGCCCCCTGGTGGATGAACCATTAACTGCTCATAACTCCCTCATGCTTTGTCCAATTCACTCCAAACTTCACATGAGTGATGAGGGGCCGCCCCTGAACGCACCACACCACATTTGGTGACTGCCCCCTGGTGGATGAACCATTAACTGCTCATAACTCCTTCATGCTTTGTCCAATTCACTCCAAACTTCACATGACTGATGAGTGGCCGCCCTGAACACACCAGACCACACCAGACCATATGTGTAACTACCTGTGACTGCCCCCTACTGGATGAACGAAACATTGCATTTTTGGCCTCCTTCCAGGTTTTTTCTCACTTTCTGCTTCACGCCACAGCCCCGCCATGCCTCAGGCCCCGCGGTGGCATGGGTGAGCGAGGGCCCGCCATCGCCGCTTGCGGCTTTAATTCATATTGTAACCCTTCAGATTCAACTAGCAACCCCTTGTGGCATTTTCAGCTCCTAGTTTGGCAATAACTGGTCTAATCGATTAATAATAATCATAATAATGAAAGTAAATTTTTTTCTCAAACTCAAGTTACCAAATCAAACTAGTGTAGTTGCTTTTAAAGCACAATCTATAGACATACACCTCTAAGTGATAAACAAGACTACATTTAATGATACATTTTATTATTGGGTAATTATTTTTTTACTTTACTCTAAAATGTTTTAAAAAATAATGCAAAATTTCCATCACAAGACTAAGCCTGAATCTATTTATTAACATTGTTCTCTTAATCTGCCTAACAGACATTTCCCCGGCAGTCATAGTGGTAGAAGCACGTGTGTTATAACATAATGATATAAATAAATAATGAACAATGGCTCTGCTCTGTTCAATCCAATAAGATGTAATTCAGCCATCATTCATTGTGTCAGTCACACTAGTGCTTTTATAGTGATATGTAAAAATATCCTCAATATCCCCCAAAAAAGTATGTAATCTTCAATAATTAAATTAAAAGTATTTGGTATTTTAGTTTGCATTCAGCTACTATAAATCTCTATCTGTCCATTTGTTCTCTTATTATTTTTTTTAATATTTCAGTCTGTCGTCCTTTTCCCCCTCAGTTGAGCCACCAAAGCCCTTTGCTCTAAAGTCTAAACTGAGGCTCTCCCATCAGAGCTGTCCTACTGCAGTACTGCATCGCTGTGGCACTTCCCCCCTCTGTGACGTCGTCTCTGACATCCCATCCAGGGGGCGGGTCCAGCAGAAATCCTCAGCCAGGCAGAGATGAAGCTGCATCTCTGAGAGGAGAGGCAGGGGAGGGAGGAAGAGTTCGTTCTCACTGCAGAGGGGAGTGCAGCTATGGGGAACGCACAGGAGAAACCCCCGGGCAGCGGAGGAGGGGGCCCTAGTCCCGATCAGGCCACAGCAGGGATGAGGAGACGGAGTGGAGGAAGCATGAGAAAGCCCCCGACAGAGAAGGGGGTGGCCAATGGTAGTCAGAAGGAAAGGAGTCCTGCTGGTGGACAGGAGGATCAGGACCGCCCTGCAGTGGACACAAGTTATCTGGACGCCCCTGCTGGGGCCCTTCCTCCTCATCTAGCCCGGTTTAAGAACGAGGGCAACCACCTCTTTAAACACGGGCAGTTTGGGGACGCCTTGGAGAAGTATTCACAGGCTATTGATGGCTGTGCTGAAGCAGGTGGGCAAGATTTAAAAAATGTTGTTCATTTTACTGTTGCCATCACATCCTAAACTGTATTTAATCAAAGGGGGGAAACACCTCTGTTGTCAAATTTATGTTGTAAGACACATTTTACACTCAGGCATTTTTCAGTTATGTATTAAAAAAGCAATTCTTCACTGTTAAACTGCTAAACTTGACACACAGTGTGCAGTGTCACCATGAATCCTTAAATAGCCTGGATCAACACTGTCAGTGTCATCAACAGTTGCATGCCACATGAGAGCTGATAAAAGATTACACTAGGGCTGATATTAATTCATTTTGCTCAATTAAAATATGGTTTGCTGTATAAAATGTTGGAGAATAGTGACAAATGTGCCTCAAAAGTGCAAAGTGATTCAGTTTACAATCATAGAAGACAAGGAAAACCATCAAAAAGCCATACTATATAGATATCATTATGTAACACAATTTTTCTTCTTGAGTAGTAAGTGTTATCCTCTCATTGCTTAGGCCTGAAAAGTGTAGAAAATGGCTGTTAATCTACTTCAAACTTTGATTGTGTGACCTGGACATTGATATTTGAAAATGTACCTATTTCCGGTGTGCAAACTGGTGAATTTGCACATTTACATTCAATAAAGTCAGAATACACAACACATGAATCAAAATGAACATGTATTTATACTAAAGTTATACATAATTGAACATAAAATATTTAGAAGTGAGTTGTTTATTGAGATTTACAATTATACTGTAAATCACTTTCATGAATCAGCCCTCAAATATAATCTTGCATCATCATATCCGGTGATTCATATGTTTTTTTTCTGACCACATATGAATGAAAATGTGTACATTTGCTCAGTTTCAACTTGGAAATACGTACATTTCAAAATATCACTGTCTTGAGAAGAAAAAGCAAAGACTGAAGGAAATAATAGACATTTTCTATATTGTTTAGGCATAAGCAATTTGGAAATAACACTGACTAGCCAGAAACAAAAAAGGAGTAGTCTGTGTATTCTGACTAGTTGTCTCAGCTCTAGTAAAGAGTCACACAGTCAAAACTAGCATTGTGATTTGACTTAACACTTAACCTCATACTTTATACATACATGTAGTGTGTGTACCTGTTTTGAAATCATCTTGACAGTCAGACATCATTGCTTGCAATCATGCTTTTTGATGAAGAAAAGTCTTCAGAGATAACATCGGATGGAGAAGGAGACACTAATGTTGATTCAACAACATATGGGAGACATACAGAAAGCCTCTTGCCCTTGTAAGGGTATCAGATACTTAAGAGCGTCATTTGGCTCCATAATCCAGAGTATCCCGTGTCAGTTATGAATGTATTACGCCCATGCTCATTAACAGGTAGCTTATTTTCAAATCCATCACCTGCCTGTGTAAAGAGCTGGTTCTCAAAAGTTTTTCTGGTTAAAAATCTATAAACCTTAGTGAAGACTTCATTGATTTGTGAATGCAGTGGCGTGTTGGCACAAGATAACATCACTGACCGTTCACTGAAGTCATGTGCTGGTGTGTATGAGGCTTTTAGGTAAGATTGAATGTCATGTTCACCTTTAAGAGCCAACTTTTACTCTCATAGCTGGCAGGAGTGATCACTTCTTCTGCTGCAATGGACACAAGACAGGACTAGACTTAATATCTTAGACTGAACTGCTGACTGGCTAACAATGTATGATGATGTATCTTTTTAATATTGTAAAACACCACAGGCACTGAAGCGGCGCATAACGACTGGCTGTGAAACTGCAGTAGAAGCTCAGAGGAGAAACAACAGAGTAGAAAATGACTCTACCAGAGGGACTGTTAGCACCACTCAGCCTGTCAGCACCTCTGGACAGTCTTCAATAAATACTTTAAACTGAACTGCTTATATCATCGGAATTTGTCTCTACGCACAAGCCCAAAAACCCAAAGCCCAAAGAGTCCAAATGGTTCAAAATAAAAAAACAAGCTGTTTTTAACATGTAAAACACCCATAGAATGTAATTAAAGATGACTGGAGTGTCCTGGTTTTTTCCCCCTGCAGGTATTGATAGTCCAGAAGATCTGTGTATTCTCTACTCCAACAGAGCTGCCTGTTACCTGAAGGATGGAAGCAGCGCAGAATGCATACAGGACTGCACCAAGTACGTCAGGAGCCTCATCTCTGTTTGTTTCTGTTTCATTTTTCCGGAAGAAAGTTGTGAGGAATGTATTTCCGTGCTTGTTTCATGTCACATGTTTATGAATGGAGAGCCACAGATCAACCCGGTTACGTCTGAGACACGGTGTGCAGGTGTAAAAAGGCTTGATCCTCTGTCCTTGTGTCTCTCTGATCCTCTTAGGGCTTTGGAGCTGCAGCCATACTCCTTGAAGGCCCTGCTGCGCAGAGCCATGGCCTATGAGTCACTGGAGCGCTACAGGAAGGCCTACGTGGATTATAAGACAGTCCTGCAGTTAGACACCGGGGTTCAGGCAGCACACGACAGCGTCCACAGGTAAGCTGGAAACTGAAACCAAGCTGCTTAATGTGGCTGCTATAACTTCTAGAAAGTGGAAGAGCTAAAAAGAAGTTTCAGTGTCAGAGTTCACTTCTATATCAGCTTATTTAAGCATTTTATTGAATCTAAATATAATTGTAGAAATACTAGGGTAATCAATAATGTTTATCAATCATGTACAATCAAGATCTTAGAGTATTCACATTTTAATCCAGCCAAACACTTGAAGAAGCAGATTTCCGCGATAGGTTCCTCGTGGAGCTGTTCTTGTGTTTGGTTAGGATGACGAGTCACGTTAGAAAACCACAGACAAGAAAAATGACTGATTCTGGTGCTGGGAGAACACAAGAAAGCTAAGCCTGCCCTTGGTTTAGGTAACACATTCAGCACCAAGGAGAGAGCACTAAGAGAGTGTCCCAATTTTTGGTCCATACTAACTGTTTATAGTATGTACTAAACACTAATCATTATGGTATTCTGGTTTTGTTGTTGGTATTTAAGAAGTCAACATACTTAATAATCTTGGGCAGCACAGTGGCTCAGTGGTCCTGTCTCAGGTCTCAGGTCCTGTCTATGTGGAGTATGCACGTTCTCCTTGTGTTTGCGTGGGTTTCTGCCAGTTGCTCTAGTTTCCTCCCACCATCAAAGACATGTATAATGGTGTTAATACTCCAGTCAGTACCCCTGACCAAGGCACCGGCAAAAGAACTGGGATGCAGCATGTGTGTTTATGTGAGTATAGGATGGGTCAAATGCAAAGCATCAATTTTTCCACAGGGATCAATAAAGTACTAAAGTACTCTTTTTCTTTTGAACCAACAGTAAATTATTCAAAACTTGGACGTCAAAATATGACTTCAGAATGATGCTGCTCATTGATCTTAATGAAGAGAGAACTGGATCTGTTTCTCACCATCCTGAAATAGTTTACATTTTTTCTGTACTTTTCCTACTTAAAAATGTCTGCTGTGAAAAAGACTCATTGATATCTGCTTGACTTGACCTGTACCTTTATGATTATTATATCTACATACATGATTTTATACATATACATATACAGCCGAAATTCAACCTGCAAAGAGGACTAACTCCGAATACAAATGTCACAGGGGAAATATTAGATATGTATTTTTGGGGAAATAGAAATATGATTATTTTAAATTGTCTTATCACTATAAATTTGTGACAAGATGGACATACTGCAAAAATTTAACCTGCTGTACACTTGAATTTCCATATAACATTGTTGAGCTTCCTCTCAGCTTTAATCTCCTCCTAGCAACAAGCAAAGTGGAGCCTACAAATCTTGCAGTGATCTCAGCATTGATATAACTAATACAAACACTAAACTTACAAAACCTTTTGTCATTTTCATGTTCCTCTGTTCATCTTTCTACCAGGATCACAAAGATGCTGATTGAGCAAGACGGGCCTGAGTGGAGAGAGAAGCTTCCAGGGATTCCCACGGTGCCACTGTCTGTCCAGCAGCAACACAGAGACAGGCCGGTCAGTGCCGAGGTGGCCCAGGCCCGAGCTGCCAGGGCTGTGCAGGAGGAAGGTCAGTAACATCACTTCCTCTTAGCTGTGTGAGCAGTTAAATAGCTCACATGGACGAGATATTACTGCTCTGACGCAAAGATATGTAGCAAATATATTGCCTTATGAATTGTGGGTAGTAAAATGTGAAATGAAACCCTTGAAGTGTGAAGCTGCAGCAGAAGTCGATCAATGAGAGAATCTGTGTGTGAGTGCTGAGCAGTGGTGAAGTGAAGGTGCTCCTGCTGATAGATAGTGACTGTGTGACTGTGTGTGTGTGTGTGTGTGTGTGTGTGTGTGTGTGTGTGTGTGTGTGTGTGTGTGTGTGTGTGGGAGGACCATCAATAATGCAGAGAGGAAGGCGATCCACAGACTGTAACGCTGCTGTAATGGAACAATTCAGGTCAGGTTTCCTGCTCAGACTAGAAGCCTCTACATGTGTCACATATTCAGATGTATTCAAATGCATCTGGTAAACAGTCATAAAAACACACACACCGTAGAAATAAATTCCTTTATTTGTATGCACCGCATACAATGACTGTACACAGGCTTTAGATCTCTATCAGATGAAGAACACATATATACACTAATGGTTGCAGCACAAAGACAGAACACTAATCTCAGAGTAGTACACGGCTGTTGCTGGGGTAACAGATGGGAAATTATTCAAGTCACTATCAGTGTTTAGCACTATGTGATACATACAAGAGCCAAAGCCTAATTTTTATTATTAAAATCCTATTTTACTACTGGAAATATGTAGCATTTGATGTTTTTATTTTATTTATAAGCATACAGTTGGGTTAAGAAGTGACCAATTTCTACCAGACTGTAAATCAGTGCAGCCACAGTCTGTGTTGTCGTGTTGCTGGTGTTGTTCAGGTGGAAACTCTTGCAGTTACAGTTATAATTAGCATTCTTTCATCACCACTCTCTCCTTTCTTTTTGTACATATAACTGACAGCTCAAATACATTGAGGTCATTTCTGCTCTCTGGGGGGATGCTGAAAGTCACTCTGGAAAACACAAATCATTATAACACAGCTTACTCACAAAATGACGTAAGCCATCAACACCAAGTTCAGGTTCTTCAGTACCACTGTGAAGCCTGTTTTGTTGTGTGGAGCAGAGACCTGGACCAGACATTTACCGATGCCTGCTTCAGAGTAATCTTACAAATTCACTGTTCAGATATTATAAGCAACAAAAAACGGAAGCAGAGAACAGGACAACAGGCTGCAAACGAATAAATCCTCTAAAGATGCTGGAGATGGATTGGTCACAGTCTTTGCAAGCCTGCATCCAGCACATAAGACCTCTTTTGGAATCCACAAGGAAAAAGGAAAAGGGGCAGTCGAAAAAAAAACCCAAACACCTGGTGCGGTGACCTGGAGGCAGACATGAAGAGAGCTGGACATACATGGGGTCAGCTGGAGAAACTGGCCCAGGATCAGGATCCCTGGAGGAGCCTTTGTTGGCAGACTATGCCCAAAGTGGAGCAGTCACAGACTTTAAACTAAACTAAACACAAAATGAATCCTGGAATGTGTTTAACAAAGATTAATGATATTTTCACTTTACTTAACAAACTATAAAACTATTAAATATTATTTCTGTGTATTTGAAAACATATAGATTTAACCCTTTCATGCATACTGGTCACTGCAGTGGACATTCATGAAAGGGTTAAAACAGTTGCAGTCATTTACGATTAAAGGTGCAGTGTGTAAGATTTAGTGGCATCTAATAGTGAGGTCGGATTGCAACTAACTGAATACTCCCCCACCCCTCTTCTGTCAAGAGTGTAGGAGAACCTTTGGTGGCCGAAACACAAGAAAAAATATAACAATTAAAAATGTGATAAAGCACTTATTAAAACATGCTTATGTATATGATATTCCATTTCTGCCAATAGATACCTCCAAATTTTGCACACTCGTCCTTTAAATCACAAAAAAGCCAATGTAGTTTATAAACTACACATTTTTTCTGAGGTTTCGTGAATATTTTTGACATTGAAATTCAAATAATTCAGAAAATGTGCTTGCTGGGCATTTATTATAGCACTTTTAATAACACATTTACAAAGTGCCTTACGATAAAAAACAGCACACAAATAAAAATACAGAGTTTGCAGCCCTGAAGTCCTCAGGCAAAGTCTAATTATTAGCAACAAATTTAAGCTCTTTGTTTTTTCGATTCACTCTGAATTATGCAAGAAACATTAAAAAAAAGAGAAAAGATTAATGGTGGATTAATCTCCTGCGTAAAGCTAACGTGAGAGAGCATTGTGCTTTAAATAGCCACAGGATAAGTTAGGTCAGCGCTGCACTTAGGTTGAGCTGCTGTTAATGTGGAAATAAAACAAATCTCTCCTGACGCTCGCAGCCAATTCTGCCTCCAAATATTTTACATCACACACAAACTAATGTTTTTTATTAATAATGTGTAAGACTTTTATTGTCTATAAACAGACAAACTTTGAAAAGATTAGACAGAGATTGATTTGTTGCTATTGTGCTACGCTGTATTGTGTCAGTTTTCTTTAGACTTTCTTTCAATAATTGGGTTATTCGATAAATGCCAGATCATAATTATCTCTTAAGGTGTTTGTGTGTGTGTTCATGACTCTGATGATGTGTTTAGGTGTGTGTGTGTGTGTGTGTGTGTTCCCCAAGTCATTAGACATAGTGGTTTTCTCAGCAATGCAGGGCGCTCAGTAAGCAGCGGTTGACTCATCCCCCTCTGGCCTGCTCAGACTGCTGCTGACAGGCTGATGGATTTTTATCGATCGCTCCTGGAAAAGTGTGCATGCTGAAGTGATGAGAGAGGCTTCTTCAAAAGACAAACACACTTCATAAAGTCTGCGCCGACGTGTGTCACATATCCATAAATCTCCACGGACACTGATTGAAGAATCATCGAAAGAATATGACATTTTCAGGAAGTCTAGTTAATAATTCAGACACTGATGACGCTGTTTCTTTTTTGTTGTGCTAAATTACGTTTTTCTGTCCACAGCCAGAAGAAAAGAGGCCCGCTTTACTCTACTGAAACAGGAAGGCAACGACCTGGTCAAGAAAAGCCAATTCCAGGCGGCTCTGGAGAAGTACAGTGAATGTCTCACCTTAAAACCTGAAGAATGTGCCGTCTACACCAACAGGTACAACCTCAGCATGAACACACAGAACACCTGTTGGATCATCTTTGATTGAAACAAAAATAACAGTAACAGAAAATTAGTTTTGTGTAGGTTATCTTGAGCTTGAAAACTGTAAGATATGTAACCATTTTTCATGCATTAAATCATAGAAATTATACTAATAACACTAACTTGTCATGCAAATGGCCACAGACATGAACAGTCTCTCTCACAGTTACAAAGCAGCTCCATATATTGCAAAAAGTGAAAAAAGGCAACAATGAATAAGAAGCTTCTGACTTTAGGCACTTTTTGCTCATGATTTCTCATCATCTCAGCCGCTGTGATCTGTACTAATGAAGAATGCTGGATCAGGTGTTTGCATGGGACAGTATCATGGTTTCTGTTGGAGTCTTCCAGGTAGCAAATCCAGGTTTCTGAAACCATGATAAGTTGTACAAAATCGAACCTTTTATTACCTACATATCTGGAACAAACCCCCAGAAAACTGCAAGTCTGCTGCAACCCTCAGTTCTTTAATGCTTTTCTGTGTTTTTTCCTCCTTTTCTAAAATCAAATTACAGGCTTTTATTTATAATCTCACACTGCACTGAAACTTTTACTCTCCTGTTTAATCTGTTTTATTTTATTTGAGCTTCTTTGTATTTCCAATTTAACACTTTTTAATTGTATTTAAATGTCATTTTTTATTGCCTTGTGTTGCTTTTACATTCTGTCTTTATACCTTTTATGTTTTATATGAAGCAGTTTAAGTTGCTTTGTTGTTAAAATGTGCTATTCAAATATACTCGCCTAACCAGGATACTCCTAAAACCAGATCTCAACCAAGATACTAGAGCACATGTAAGCACAGTCACTGTTATTTTTAAAACTGATGATCAGTATTATATGTAAAACGGTAGAGGGCACTATGTGATTATCCAGATGTCAACTCCAGTCTTAAATCTGTCATCACTGTGAGATCAAATATAATCTTGCGTGTCTGCGGCAGAAGTCAGTATCCGTTTTCCATAGATATTATAATCAGCCGACTCCTGAACAGTTGAACCTGATTAAATTTATTTTATGGCTTCGTCTGATTGAAACAGAGATCTAAATGTAGTCACAGATCTAACATTCAAACAGCAGGAAGTGAATCACTGTCCACCCTGTAGTTATTAAAGATCTCATTATATGGCCCCTAACCCAAACAGAGACTAGGCACAGCTTTAATTTGTGGAAAAATGAGAGACTAAATAATTGGTATCATGATCATAAAACCCTTAAGCAAGAATACAGATGTGACGGAAAGGAGAGATGCTCCGAGTGTGGCTGCCTTATACTAATTAATAAATACCAGCCCAAATCAAACCCACCCATCCATATTGTTTTTATTTCTGAGTAACATTAATGAACCATGTGGATAGTTTGGTCTGACAGGAACTGATGTGCTTCCCTCTTTGACTCTCTTCCAGAACTATTTGCCTCCTGAAGCTAAATCGCTTTGAAGAGGCCAAACACGACTGTGACTCTGCGCTGCAGCTGGATCCGGCCAATAAGAAAGCCTTCTACAGACGGGCCCTGGCTCATAAGGGTTTACAGGTGCCTGTCACACACATTCAGTCATTTCTCTGCAAGTAGTTAGGAGATGGTCTGTGAAATTTCTCCTTTCTTTTCATCTCCAGTGTTCACTCTTTGTGTGCATGTCAAATCAGGTCAAACTTTAATATCCCACTAGTGGAAATTTGGTTGCAGCCAAGTGAATAAAAGAACACAGTCACATAATGCAACAATCTAGACAGACCAGAGGGACAAAATGGAGACAAAACAGCAGAGATCACGTGCAAATTCAATTTACTAACTGCTGTGCTGTGTGTGTGAATGACCTCATCCTCAGGATTACCTGTCGGCCAGCAGCGACCTTCAGGAAGTTCTCCAGCTGGACCCAAATGTCCGGGAGGCCGAGCAGGAGCTTGAGGTGGTGACGAGCTTGCTGAGACAGAGCCTGATGGACAGCACTGCACACACACCGAGGGTGAGAGATGGTTTACACACTCACACACACACACACACACATTATTTCTGGCTGATTTTCATGTTGGATGTATTTATGTCATTCGGCTAGTTGCCCTCATCAGGGTCATCATAAAACAAATAAAAACAGCAATTAAACAGGGTAGTTAAAATGGAGAAACAAATTCAAGAAGGTAAAAAAATATATAAAAAATAACCATCCAGACATATATCTACTGAGATGGGCTGGGTATATGGTCATGTGACTTCAGGCCAATCATTATCCCAGACAGACAGGGAGGCAAGAGGAGTATCTAAAACGACATGGGTGACATCATATTTGGTCCATTAACCATTTGGTCTAACAATAAAGTTGTTCTGTATTCTACAAGTGTTGCTGGAGGTTTGACTTTTTAACCTTATTTTTCCCTTCTCCATGCAACTTGGAAGAAAGATTGTGATCAAGTTATGCCAGAAACCTCTACCATGCTTCTACATATTTATGTCATTGTAATTCACTCTAAATAATTCAACAAGAACAAAACAGACACAGGAAGGCTGACTTCTGTTCACTTTCCTTCAGGTTTGATGGTTCTTTGTGGACCAATGTGGAGGCGGAGGAATGACACAGGTGTGGACAAACACTGTATTGCAGCAGTTCTGGAGGAAAAGGACTTCTAAAGCCATCAACTGCAGTAAGTAAGACCAGTACGGCCAAGACCAAGACGCCCTCCTCCTCCTCGGACGAGCAGCTTTTCAGCTCTGCACCATCTGCAAAGAGTGCAAACCGCACCATAACTCCTGAGTACATGACATAACACAAACATAATGGGCAGCTTTATTTTAAAAAGGCTAATGTCAAGGACCTCGTGACTTGCTTGCACTATAAACCATTCACATTATGATGTAATGTACATGTACATACAGTTTCATGTGACAGGCCACACAGCGCTGTTATATAGGAAAGAGAGAGTGTATTATGTGTGCCTTATTGAGATTTCCACCACAGTTACGGTGAAATACGCCAAGAACAAGTTTTATTTAAATTTGTTTTAAACATGTTGTTTGGTTTTCAATATGATGTAAAAGAAATTGATTTAATTTGAATGCAGTATCTGTTTGAGATGCAGGTTATGTGTAAATGGATAAGAAAGGCCCAAAAAAGATCCTTATGTGTCCGTGGTTTGTCATTGTTTACATGTGTCATCACCACAGCTGCTACAAATTCAAAAAGAGAGGCGAACAGCTTACTTTAAACCTGTCATTTAGTGTTGGTTACTGCTTTAGGACAGATCTCTGCAGCTAATTCATGACAATCCTGCTGTTTTAGTCGAGATCCAGGAGCTTGACTTTAGTGAGGTTTTGTATCCTAAGTTAAATTTTAGATTATACGATAGTGATTTACCACAAAACCCTGAGCTCATAGTTAAAGTCGATAATTATAAGATCAAGTAAAATATCCTGCTGCTGAAATTAAGAGTTACAGGTTACGTTATCATGTACTGTAAGACTTGCTGTAAGTCTCAGGTTCAACTACTGAATGTAACCAAGATGACTGTGTGTGTTTTTGTGTGTGTATAAGTGTACAGAATATAAGTTTGATAGGTTTCTGATCAATACTATCACACTTCTCTTAATGCATCCATTATGACTACTGACCACATCTCTGCTCTTTTCCAGCTGCAGTAAGAAACTCATCACAGCTTCTTTTAGGAAATCATATTGAGTATTAAAACACAGCCTGGCAAAGCTAATCTCTCTTTGCCATAACAAAAATGATTTAGGATGCTGAGGTCGAGAACCTTCACTTTAAAAATGTATCTATGGCAATTATGTCCTAAATAAATTTTACACGGTTCGACCTGATTGTTCTCCCACATGTGAAAGGTTTAGCAAACATGTCTTTGAATATGTAGTGGAATATCAGCAAATGAGATTAATAATGTCAAATAAAGTCAATTAAGGTCCATCAATCTATTTTCTTTACTGCTTATCCTCTAGAGAATCCCAGCTGACATTGGATGAGACCCTTGACAGGTTACCAGTCAATCATAAGGCTCACATATGAAGACAGAAAACCATTCACACTCACTTTCACACCTACTGGTACTTTACAGTCACCAGTTAATATAACCTGCATTTTTTTGGCCTGCGGGAGGAAGCCAGTGTGCCCTGATTGAATCCATGCAGTTGTGCAAACTCCACACAGAGAGACCCCAGCCGGTTGTTGGGTTCAAGCCCAGGACCCTATTGCTGTGAGGTGATAGTGCTTAAACCACTGCACCACTGTGCCGCCCTATATGGTCCTATCCATGTCAACTAGCTTTTTTCACAGTCCGCCCACTCTCAGCCTGGATCTCCTTCCTGAACTCAGCAGCAACTTATTTCTAAAGAAAAGGCAAAAATCTGCAAACCTACAAACTAAGATAGATTTATCACAATTATCAGTAACCCAGAGGTTTAACAGAACGTCAGACATTTCAGAAAATTAAGAGCAACTCCCCGACACAGCCCTGGTCCACACACACAAACACAGGTGTTTTCACTTAGTTAACCTGATTAAAGCTCATCGCTGTGACTTTGTACAAACTGTGCTTGAGTGACGTCTCCCTGAATCATTTATGCTTTTTTATACCTGGTTTGTTGGGAAAAAAAGAAAAAGAAAACTTGTATCATTTTTATTAGTACACTTTTTAAGTTTGGTGACCTGTTTTTCCACAGCTCTGCCCAAAGTCAAGATAATTGACCAAAATGACTGAAAACACCCATTTTGGTGTGCATGGCCTTTCAATGTCTTAAAAGCTGATTCCCTTCTTGTTTTCGATGTCCTACTTTACACCTTTGAAGTCTCCCACATCAACACTACGACACACAATGTAAATCTTTGTATAGCACAACGTGCCACAGCTGTTCTTTCACTTGCTCTTTATAATCTTCACTTGGTTTGTTCAACCTTATAAAACACTCAATATGAAGCTTAATCGTTCCAAATTGAGTGTTGCTTTATGGAATGTAAACGCATGTAATGTATGTAAATAATCTGAATGCAAAATGTAAATAATAAACTGCAGTGTGAATGTTTTTATGAGCCTGTCTGTCTGTGATTTGATTATAAAACTAAACTGAATGTGTCGCCAGAGGGGAAAATACAGCCAAAGAAAAGGATGATTAAATTGATGTTTGTTTCTATGATGCTGATTATGATGTTGCATCTTGGCTCATTTTAATGAACTCAACACATATCTGTTGATCTACTCGCGCATCGTACAGTTAATCATCACTTGTATGGAGCAGCATAAGGTGTGAAAATGTCAAAACGCACATGCACACAAGCTTGATTGAGAATTTTATTGTTTAAGGATATGCATTTACATGCACATTACAAAGCAAATAATTAGGAAATATATACTTTTTCAAATAGCATAAGCTTCTTCTGACCAAGTTAGAAAATAGACCTGGTACCAGTCTTCAAATAATAATAATAATATAAAACTCAAAGGAGTTAAATGGGCATTTTTCAACAAAAAGAAACATCAACAGTGTGGGGATTTCCTGCCGCTGGAGGCTTTCCAGGTGCAACCACTGATGAGCGAGGCTGAAAACTCACTAAAGCTGAATTCAGATACTCTTGATGCTTTGGATAAAAAAGGTTTTTATTGCCAACAGGAGCTGACAAACAGCGCTTGGTGAAACTAATCTGAAAAGGTTAAATCAACTCTACTGTCTTCATCAGATTTTGGCTACTTCCGGAAACCATATTCAGAAAGTTTTCCCAAATTACAAACATTTTGGTTATTGTAATTTCAAAATACTGCCTCTAAAATCAGGTTGTCTCACTGTGGCTTTTCTGGTCTGAAAGCAAGATTTGACTTCATAAATTGAACTCTCCTCACTTATTAAAATATTCAGGTACCATCACGACTCCATTAATGTTTCTGTCAAGTGTTTCAGTCTGAACGTCGGCAGCCTGACAGTCTTTGGTAGTCTAAACCAGCTAGAGTCACATTAGCATCAGCTCTGTCTTCTAGCATTCAGGGGAGTATTTAGCATCAGATAAATAGAAATCCTTCTCTTGTGACTTATATATTCATAATCTGAAGACATACAGAATGGAGGGAAAAAAAAAACTTTTACAAAGCATTTTCCCCAAAAAGGCACTGAGGGTCCAACATCAAATATAAAATTATTTGCATTTCAGTCTTAACACATAGGTTAAATACACCAAAAGTGAGTCAAAAAAACTATAATTTGATTTGGATATTACTGAGGGAACATCAAAATGTAACAATAATAGCATCATTATACATTCACTACTGAATATTAAATCACTGAAAAGTGTTTTTCTCATTGCACAAGTTGATCAGAGCTTTTTCTTTTTTCTTTTTCTTGACTGAACAAATTCTTGAAAGCTGAGTTTTCTTATTGCAGATACATTGTTTGGTTGAATTTCTGGTTTTTAGTGACTGAGTATTAAAAGAAGCCCTATAATTTGTAAGAAATGCTGCAGTGTCTGATCTAAAAATCGGGCTTTGATTTTATTTTTGTATTATATTTTGAGGAATAATTTCCTTTCTTAAAAACAACTCTTTCAAAACATTTGCACAGGTGCAACCACGAACAGTTAAATATTTGTTTGCCAGTGCAGACCGGGGCTTGAGAAGTTAATGCACGATAGCATCTGTCTTTTACTCGAGCTCTCAAATCGCATCTGTTAAAATCCACAATGTCTAAAAAGATGCAAGGACTGCAGTTTGAGTCCTCGTCAACACGATTCCCGTCCGATTTATAATAAAAAGTTTGGACCCAACACAGGGCTGCGACATTAAAACCAACTTTCCCAAAATGGAAAATAAAAATAAGCAAACATGTAGCACAAATAGACAGAAGTCATTTGAAACGACAATAATCAATTTTTCTAATAAGGTGATTATGGAAAAATAAAATTTGCTACTGCACGCACGGACTGGTCCCTCTCAGGTTCAAACACTCCGCAGAAGAAGGTTCAACAATCCTGCAGCTGTGCTTTTTTCTTCTTTTTTTTCCTTCTTCTAGCATGCTGTTAAAAAGTCACAGAGAGCGAATCGGTGGCACAGGTGGTGGACCACAGTGATGACGTCTCCGTCCCTGATTCATGGAAACCCCCCGAAAAAAAAGAAAACAGGATTTTGCAGATGTGACAAAAGGAGAAGCGGTTTAGGCTTCATTATAGCAGCTTACTATTGAAAAGAATATCAGCCGTTTGCTCGCTCCGATCCAGCTTCATCTGTTCTGCTTTCTGTGAGCTTGATCGTTCAGCTAGAAATCAGATCATCATAACAGCTGGATGGGGCATTCTGGAGTATCTCCCCCACAATTAAAAAGCCTGCCTGACACCCATGCACGTACATTCAAACTCCACCTACTGAAACTTCTTGTTCGCGTCTGCATTTCCCGTCTCAGAGCAGAAACAACCTTTGACTTAACTGTGCTCCATTTACTTTATTCACCATCTCTCTCCATCTTAGACCCGACCCTCTCTGTAACTGTATAGACATTCACGTAATATTTCTGCGTCCACAGCAGATAAAAAAAAGTATAATTAGACTTCAGAGCCTTAATCCTCATCACCAGCCTCTCAAGATGAGTGAAGATAGCAGGTGATGAAGCTATCTGAGCGAGCAGTGGTCACACAGTTTCTTTTAGATATCTGTTTGTATGCAGCGCTTCCTCGTTGGGCTTACAGGCAGTACGGCAGTGTTGTTGTCGGTGGTTTCTTTTATGTTCTCGTCCTTTTCTGGCTCTGTGTCTGCTGTAACGCCTCTGCTCTCCTCTGTGATGTACAGAAACGTCCCGCTGCTTCCCTCTTTGGGAGAAGCAGGAGGGGACGAGGACAGCAGGCGGTGGGTGAAGGCTGCGAGGCCAGTCTGAGATGGGAAATTCTCGAGGCGGTCGTGCTCCACCTCTGGCATGGGCGTGATGGTGATCTCGTTGAAGGTGGTCGCAGAGTGATGGAGGGGGTCTGCCGGCCCGGAGCAGGGGGGGTGAGCTGGTCTTGAGGTTTCTGGGTCCGAGCAGCTGAGCTCTGATGAGAAGTGGCTACAGTGTGAGTCGGCCACTGAAGGCAGGCTGCCACTCAGGGACGGCGAGTCAAACTCAGAGGAGTTAATGCTGCGCTGCTCCAGCAGCTGAGCGTCCATGTCTCCTCGTGTCTCGTTAATTTTCGTCTCTCCTTTGCTGCTGCCTCTTTTCCACAGCTTTCCTTTGCTCTTCTTGCCCCCTGAAGTGGAGGGTTCTTTTGACCAAGGTGGCGAGGGGCACCGGTGGCCGTCATGCTGTGCACAGCAGCAGGTGGAGGGACATGAGCATGTGCATCCGCTGGCACCTTTGAGACCTGCAGTGCTGCTGCTGCAGCTGGCTTCATCCAAGCTGCTGCTGGCACTGCAGTGTCTCACCTTCTCCTGTTTGGATTCCACATCCGCCTGCACCTCCAGACTATGATCTCTGTAAAATAAAAAATAAAAACCCTCACATTTAACTATCAGTATGACAGTAAATTATTTTAGTGTAACAATTTGTATCTTTACATATTGATGAAGAATTAAAAACTCTAACTGCTGATTACAGAACAAACAATCCCATAAAAGACTAAACAAATCCTTAATTATTAATCCTTTGGTGCTTCCAGCTCTATTCCCTGCTGAGGAGATAAGATGCAGTAGAGTAAACACTTGTTGAACTGCTGACCTTTCCAGAGGCATGTAAGCATTGAGGATGGATCCCGCCATGGCCTTTGTGCTGGCGTTATCACTGATTGTCCCGAGGCTGACGGTAGCAGAGTCTCCGCTCAGACTGCACCGCTCCTTCTGGACGTCAGCCTGAACTTCCATCCTGGGAAGACGACGTAATGATACAAAATATAAATCTCAGGATGAAGTTGCTGAATTTTCAGCACAGATGAAGAAAACTACAAAGAAATGTAACCACAAATGTACTCTCGAAATGATTAATGTTCAAATAATCAACAGTGTGCAAATTCATTAACAATGAATGACATTAATTCTTTTTGCCAGTCAATAGTGACATTTGGGACACACATAATTCATATTCAGGGCTGTTCTCATAATAATCATCATTTTCTGTATAACAATGCAGAAACCAGCCAGGTTCAGTCTCTTACCTGTTATAGCAGCTGCCAGACAGGCTGCCAGTGATGCTGGTGCCAGCGAGGGCGGTGGTGCTGGCGTTGTCGCTCATGTTGTCCCGCTGAGTGGAGCTCATGCCACAGCGCTCCATGTGGCTGCCGCTCACGCTGAGGCTCAGGCCTGTCAGGCCGCCCACGCTCGCTCCGTCGCCAAGGCTGGGATTGTTGAGCCGCGTCTCCGCCACTGAGGTCGTGTCTGAGAGGAAAAGGGGGAATTTTATTAATTTATTAAACAAACAGGTAAAAAGGATAAAGAGACAAACTCAAGATAGATCAATGTCAAGCCCTAAAGTCTTCTTATGACTTTTATCAAGTTGGATCGATGACCTTACTGAATCCTGCAACAAGAGATTGGGTATTTCTTGGGTGTGTGAATAAGTGTCATCATGTCTCACACGTTTTTTTTGTTTCTAGAAAGGTCAAAGTCTCCGCTGTTATTTGGACTCAAAATTATCAGTCACACTGTTGACAGAAGCTGTGAGAAATACAATCCGTCTCCCTCGACACCTCCCCGGGGAAACCAAGCGGAGAGCCCGGGCCTCACGCAGCCGTCAGTCTGACAATGACAAACACACGCTGACAGCAAAAGAACCACTGACACCACGCCAGTGATTTCACACCATAACACACCTCCAACACTTCCACATCTCCCGTGAGCAGTCCTGGCACTTCACAGGCTATAAATAATAAGTATGTATACACAAAGACACAGACTTATGCATGAGGACTTCTGGAGGCCAAACAGAGCTGCATGCAAATTTGTGAGTATAAACACGGAGCGCTTGTGCTGCGGTGACTACAAATGAAGTTTTTTCCAAACACTTGGATCTCGTGATCGATCTTAATCAGAGGACTGCTCACTAAAAAAAAAAAGAAAAAAAAAAAAAGATTTAACTCAGTTAGAGACGCTCACCTGTAGCTGCAGCACCGCTACCTATGTTGTCATTTTCGTCGTCAAACTCAATCCGCACTCCTTTGCCGTTGCCAGCGGACACTCCGCAGCCGCCGCTCCTACACAGGGAGATCGGGACGACTCCATAGACGTAAGCCAGCATGATGGGAACACCGATACCTACACAACACAATGTAAAAAAAAAACATTTTATTACAGTTTCAACATACAAGCTTTTCAGTGAAAGCATCTCAGTGAAACTCCAGATTCACAGACTCGCCTCATAATACTCACCCACCACAGAAACACTTAAATATTTAACATGTTGTCAGGAGACAGATGGTGAAAGAGAGAGACAGACGAGGGAAAAGAGATAAAATGTTTCTTTCTTACCGACAGTGACAGCTGCAACCACGGGCGACACAATCACAGACAGCGTCACGCCACCAGCTATTACCAAGTTCCTCTTGTGTTTGGAGATGTCCTTCCCTTCGTAACGATTATGGATCTGAGGACGAAAAGTTTTATAAATAACCTCAAAAAAAAAAAATCATCAGCTCCGCAGAATTCTAAACAGTATTTTTAGTGCTGTGCAGAAGTCAGAAAGCATACTGGAGAAAACTCTCCATTTTACTCCAACTAAGCTAATATACCTATTTTTTTTTTGTTCTGCATACAGGATGATACATACAATATATTTTGTAGTTACAACAAGGGACTGTGCCTGTCTCATATTAAGAGAAAAGTAGTCTTTATTTTGTTCAGCCTGCCAAGCTATTTAAAGTCCTCCTCCACTCAAAAACACGTTTTTCTTCTTGTTCCTACAGATGAATATTTGAGCTTCACTGTGCAGAATGATGCATGTGCAGAGTTTAACTCCAGAAGTCTGTTTTCACATTAATCTGCTCAAAGTGGAAAGTTTCTGTGTTCACTGAAAATCTAATTTTAAGTAGCGGGCCCAACGAGCAGGATTTGTGAAACACAAATAATCTGGACGCCAATCTTGGTCCAATATGCAGATTACATAAGCGTGATGTGGAAACTTCCAGTGCACAAACACTGAGAATGGACTTTACAGTGAAGGAGGAGACATCTTGTATGCAGCAGTTACACTTTTAAAATTAACAGTATTTGCATATTCACAGGAACAATATCTCATTAGATGTAATTTGAAGGATTCTCACAAGATAACTGAACTTCTCTTGTGGTAAAATCATATAAGACACACTTTATCATTTTAAGTAGAGTACTTTATATACATCTCAAAACATGTCTTGGGGGATATTTAACTTTCAGTGGACTTTAATTAAAATGTGGACTCTGCACAGTTAACTGGATTATTTTGTTGAACAACTCCACAGTTGCTGACTATCTTCTCTTCCTTCTGTCTCTCTCTGAATAAGCTTTTAGTTTGGTACTGTATCATTCTTCGGCTGCCTGGTGGTGCCCTCACCTTTCTGCCCACGTAGACCGGGATGCCGATGATCATTGCGGGGATGGCGATGCCAGCAATGAGGGCGATACCCACAGGCGCACCCACCAATGTGCCTAGCTGCCACAGAATCTTCTTCTTTCTGCTCCAGGGCTTTTTACCCCAGAAGGTGCAGCCTGATGGACTGAAGGGGTGAGAGAGGAATGTCAGAGTAAGTGGAGAGAAATTGTGTGTGTGTGTGTGTGTGTGTGTGTGTAGTATGGTTACTATAACTACTGAATCTATGGATAAAGATATACACTTCATAATGTAAAAAAGTCTAGTTTTAGCTGATCCTTGCTTTTAAAAATTAGGACAAAAATAATGATGAAATTTCAGTTCTTTGACTATTTTCAGATCGTCGCCACACATACGTGACACACAGCTAGTAAAACATGTATAACTAATAAACAATTAAATCTCACAGCATTATAACTACCCAGTTTTTGCTTTTATTAAACAAATGATCACATTGCTCTCTCTGGGTGGATCTCTAAGACACCAAAATATTTATTGGCAACTTCAACAAAAATATTTAGGAATAACAAAATGAAAACTTTCCTAATGAACGCTACAGATAAAGATGAGTGGACTCAGTGTTAAGATAATTTTGTCAAAACTACTATTATATAAGGAATTAACTCTCACTTTAATTAAAAAACTACTCAACAAAACTGAAACTCAGCGCTTGTCCGTAGAAACTCATTGGTGCAGATGAGCATTTGTCGTCTCACCTCAGGTAGTGCAGGTCGGAGATCTCCTTCATGCAGAGCCAGCAGAACTCACAGCCGCAGACAGCACAAGTCATGTGATTACAGCTCCCGTCATTCATCTTGATGATGTAGGCAGCACAGCGAGGACAGGGCTTGATGTCATCACCTGGCAGAGGTTAATTAAGGTTGAATATTTGTTCTACTGCGGATCTGTGCATGAGTGAGCTGCTACAGAGAGGTGTGCGTGCTAAAAGTACAGATGTGTGTGAGATTGCTTTGATATGTGTGTGTGAATACCAAAAAACTGGTCAGGTCAGTCTGAGCACTTGGCATGTATTTGTATGTTACCTGCGGCTCCGCTCTCCTGGCTGTAACTGAGGGAAGAGGACCGGAAACTCCTCAGCCGAAAGTGCTGGGCCCTTTGTTGCCGCGCCGTGTCGCACGTCTGGTTGGGGTGCCACAGCTGTTTGCAGTGGTAGCAGAACTCTGTGCCACAGCCGTCACGCCCACAGGTGATCTTTGGGCAGCTGGCACAGCCAAATGCGATGACTGCATAACTGGGAGAGGAAGAATACAGAAAAATATGCTGTTGTTGAGTATTAAGAGTGGCAGGACAGCAGGGATGTAGTAACTCAGCACAACACTAGGGGGCAGCACGGCTAATCTGCAAAGTGTCAGAGCAATTGAGCAGATTGTAGAAGTGGAGGCAGTCAAACTGTGGATACATTTCTCATGTGTTTAACATACTTTAAATAAATAATCAAAGTATGTTCAGAGTTTGTTATATAAACACAGGAAATCAGCTGGCTGCCCATGATTTTAATCAATGAGCTCTGTTACAACAGTTTGATACTGGCACAATCCCCTCTGCATCAGTCGTTACACTGATCAATGTGGGAGCAGTTATTTAAAAGCACATGAACACGGCAGAAGCAAACTCCAATGACTGATTTTTTAATTAACATGCAAACATGATATGAAAGAGTCACTAATCTGAAAAACTTGATATGACACTAAACCTTCACTGTTGTCATTTACATCTTACTAAAATTACAAAAGTCTCTTCTCTGAAAATAATCAATGTTGCTAAACAGGAGCACATTTTTAGGTTTGCTGATTTATAAACCTACTTGTATTCATGTAGTATGCATGAGATGAGATATTAGTAGTTTTTAAATACTGTAAAAAGGAGTGCAGAGCCCCCCGGCCCTTGAGAAAGTGAATATTTCCCAGCTAAGCGCCGAGATTATTGCTGCCATCCGGCCTCTCATAGTACAGTTATCATGGAAACGTTAGAAACAGACGATAAGGAAGAGCAAACACTGACGTATAAACCGGACAGTGTGTGACAGCTCTACATGGAGATGTCTCTGTGTGAACAGGGATAAAAAAGGGCCCTGCGTGAGTTATCAACGTGAGAGCCTGCAGCTTGCAGGGAGGCCTTCAGCTGATGGACACGAATGTCAGCGACATCGTATCTACATTCATAAACAAAACTCTGTGGAGCAAAGCAGATCAGTCCTGCACAAACTCCCTGTAAATGATTTAAGTAGAAATTATGGCATCAGCTAATATACAGTTAAAATGAGTACATTTGCAAACATCAGCTGATACTAGACAAGCAACAGTGACTACAGATGTGCAGAAAATGCTAGTTATTTAAAAAGGACTCTCACATTTAAGTTTTAAGCAGAAAATGGACCAAAACATTAGAAAAAGTGAACTAGAATCGATTTACTGCTAGAGAGCAATGCTAGTGAAGTAAACTAGTTCCTGTGCTATGCATTATTCTGTGTAAACCGTTTCATCCAATAATGGTTTAAATTACTTCTTGAGAGATCAGCAAATATGAGATGTGAAATGTCTTTCTTTGCATGCTAATAGTAAAAAAAACTTGGACTTCTTTCTTTCCCCTGGGGCAAAGTTAATAGAAATTTCAAAATTAAAAATACATTTAAGCTCATAAAATGATACAATCAAAGATATTGTAAAACGTCTGTCACATTTTGTCATATTTTTCAGAAGTTTTTTTGTGACACAAAAACAAAAGTAGAGCTCAACTGATCAGACTCAACCAATCTCAATTTTACACCACTATTGTTTTTCACTACTAACTGACATACAAACAGACCATTTGTGCAGGTTTGGTGTGTGGACAGCCTATACATAGCTACAAAATATTCAGTCTAGACAGTTTCCAGACTGTCTCCACTAACACCTGAGTGAGGCAAACTGATGGGACACTTTCCAAAAATCCTTTCCATATATTTCTTTGCATAAAATATTAGTATATAAATAGTGTTGCAGTTAAGTCTAAACTCATAATCTGTAAAAATGAAAATACAAAACAGTGTTTATATATAAATAACCTGCAGCTCATGTGCACTGAACTACATACGACAGCACTTAAGAGCCTAAACTCTGCCCTACATCGCATAAAATTTATAAGGAGTTGTTAAATTAAATCTAACTCACTGAGCTGACCAACACGGCCAAAAACATGCAAGTGTGATTATCCAACAATAAGGAGCCAGAGCATTAAGTGGAGAGCATGGCAGCGAGCCAGAACTCAACTGTTTTAGAGGGACGAGAGCTGAAACTCATGAAAGAGCCATTATTCCAGCGGACAGGGTCAGCAGTGTTGACGCAACAAAGCCAAGAGCTCGTGAAGAGAAAAAAAAAAAACATTACTAGACGCAGCGATCACTCAACACTGAACTAATGGCGGTGACGGGGACTGAACACACTTTTGAGTGTGTTTCACTGCGTGCGCTGACGTGGACTAAAAAGGTGCACAGGGCGGCCGTTGAATCAGAGTGACCGAGTTAGCAGTGAAATCGTAACTGTTGAAATCCAACTCCAAACAAGCAAGACTCTGACCTGACCCTAACCTAATATGTCAGCACCATGAGGCGGGGGGCAACCAGGAAAATTAATTTTATTTCTCAGTTATATATTTTTTTGGAGAAGTGGCTATGGGAGGATTGCAAAACTAATAATTTGCTGCTTTCGTATTTATTACTGTCATTTTTTATATTCTCTTATATTTCTCTTTATTTTTCATTGTACGTTGTTTTATGTTTATTGTCTGTTGCCATTTTTATGTGTGTTAGTACAATAAAGGCATTAAATTAAATTACTAATAACTTAAAAACTATCACAATATACATAATAATGGACACACCTGGTAATCATTGAATTCAGGTGTTTCGTTCAGGGGGGGTTCTGAAGTGAAATCTTAATGCTTCAACATACTAAAGATAATTTGGGCAATTTAATGCCTCCAGCTTTGTGGGAACAGTTTTTAGGAGGGCACTTTTCTGGTCCAGCATGACTACTCCATTAAGACCTGGTTGGCTGAGTTTGGTGTGGAAGAACTTGACTGGCTCGACCCCCATCAAACACCTTGGGATGAACTAGAAGGGGGAGATTATGAGTCCAGCCTTGTCGTCCAACATCAGCACCTGAACTCACAAATCCTCTTCTGGATGAATGGACAAAAAAAAAAAAAAGAATCCCACAGACATTCCCCAAAATCTTGTGGAAAGCATCCCAGAAGAGTGAAAGCTGTTATAGCTGCAGAGGGGGGACTGAACCCATATGAATGCCTATAGATTTAGAGCTCATGTAAGTGAAATGGCGAGGTGTCCCAATACTTTAGTCAATGTGGTGAATTTTGAGTTTTCAGAACAGTATGTGATGGTGAATATAAATACATAAAATCTGTTAATGGATTTATGCATAGATGCATACAAATGATCAGATTAATTTAACTCCCTTGCAGCACAGAAACCAACAATCTTTTTGTTTTTATTAAATTCTTACCCACCATGTCTGAGGCCCTTTTCCTGCCCAGCCCTCTGGGTATATGTATTGTACGGCTTATGAACCATTATGTGGTTATATAAACACAGGTGGAGTCAGACGGCAATGGGCATCATAATAATCTTTTTGGGATGACTCATTAGTCTGACAGAAAAGAAAAAAAAAAACGGGTTTATCGCTGCCACGTGTTATTTATTGCTCAGGCATCGATGCAGACACTGCTGTGTTATTTTGGGACAACTTCAAGCACATCTCTGGAAACCGAAATAGATTCCAAAATATTAAAAGTGGTAGTCGGTGTGGAAACAATCCCACAGACCTGAAACTTAAGACAGCAAACTGGTTCACTTTCACTTCTAATGTGTTATTCAGTGAGTAGCCGGTTTGATCTCTAGGCTCTCTCTTACCCGCAGTCTGGGGCGGGGCACCAGCGGCAGTCGGGTTCAGCCACCAGCCACCTCCTCAGCATGAACTCCTCGTACTTCTCCATGAGGGCTCGGTCTCCCAGGATCATCTGGATGTCGTGGGGATTGAAGCGCTCAGAGCACTCGGGGCAGCTGATGTTGACTCGGGACTCGGAGATCTCGATGCGCAGGTACTGTCGCAGGCAGTCTGCGCAGGACCGGTGGTGACAGGTCATGATGTCTGGGAAGCGGTCGCGTGCATGGCGCAGCAGGCACAGGGGGCACTCGAGGAACTCCGATGTGGACACGGACACCGATGAAGTCGAGGCTACGCCTGGCAGGGAGTGGGCAGAGGTTTTATCGTGAAACGTCTCTGAATGGACACTTTCTGTGCTGACGATGCCGACCACTCCAGCTCCGGCCTGCATGGTCTTGGACTTTCGTTTGGGGTCGCGGTCGGGCCGACGTCGCCGACCAAACAGCGAGTGGAGCGACAGACGCCGCTTCTTAGGGGTCTTTCTAATAGAGGGGAGGCTGACAGTGGAAGCAGTTGAGTGAAGGTCTCGCTCTGAGCCTGTGCTGCCATGATGTTGCTGGCGCAGACTGCTCATCACGCCAAAAAATGTGCGCCGCTGGTGTCACAACCAGAAATCACCACATTGGGAGAGGAGACGAGGGACAGGAAGGGGGGGGGAAGGAGGAAGATACAGAGAGGGGCTGGGGTTGAAGGGACAGGAAAGTTGGGGGTAGGGAGCTGGACTAATGTGAGCTAGGACATGGTGGCTGGAAGCTGGTTTTGGAGTGGTGCGGTCTGTCCCCTGGTTTGAAACACAGCGAACAGGTGATACACCGAGATGTAGATCAGACGAAACCTAAGAGGGACAGAAAAAAAAAAAACAGCAAAAGATCAGGTACTGAACCAAAGCTGAAGACATTAACTATTAATGTTATGCAGCAAAGACAGAAACATGTGGAGGCTTGATGAGGTGATTTGTTCCTAAGGAAACACAAAAACCATTCAACTGCAGATCTGACACTAAACATTAAAAAAGACAAGACCACTACCAGCGAGGCGTACTGGTCTCTGTTTTAAAAGGCAAAAATCATCCCCTTTGATAATTAAGATTTCTCTGGCAGGCTTCAGGCATGTTTTCAGGCGTGTCTTCTGTTATGTGTGCATGTTACTCTGCTTACATAAACCACTGCAAAAATGTTTCCCTGGAGTGCGTATTAGTCGAAATGAGACAAAAAATTGTGTATTTTTCCATCACAGCTGTGTCAGTGTGCTTCCAGAGCAGCCGCACCTCGCCTCGAGTGCTTCCACATGCTCATCATAAACAAAATATGTAAAGGACAAAACTGAAACTGATGAAAAAAGACACAGTAATGACCTTGAAGCTGACATAAACCAACACACTTTTTTTGGAGAGGGTGGGTGTGGTGCTGCGTGAGCATCCAGAGAGTTGACTGATCACATCCCAGCTAATGAATTTACATGTTTTGGATTAACGTCTCTGCCCTAAAGAGACCGACTGAAGTAGGCACCAATACACACAGACTGCTAATGTCACACAGTTTAAATCTGAGTAAGAGACATAAACACAATCTTTAAGAGAATATAATGATAATATATAATGAGAACTACTATGTATGTATGGTTTTACCCTCACAGCTCAACCCAGAGCACTAAGGAAAGGCTTTGTGAGTCTTAAAGTGAGTTTTTTTAGTTTTAAAATCCTGACAGATGAAAAGAAGACCGACAACCAGACTCCAGCTGTAAAAAATCAAACATACTGGACAAATGACAGCTGTAAATGGAGACTCTGTTAGGGAAATTGGGCAAACTTGCAAAAAAAATTTGAATCCATAACTTTTGTACTTGTACTTGTGTTTTGCAGAGCAGCACAAACAGATGTTTAAAATCAACAACAACGGCCAAAATCTGGTTAAGACACAGCTTTAAATAATGATGGCGAGTTCCCAGCTTAAAGTGAAGAAACGGCATGTTTTATTTATGTCATCACATTTGTCTAAATCATCTGTCATTTGGAAAATGTAACACAGCACTAAAGACAAAAGACTGACGTCAGCAAACCGAGCTGCAGCTGAGGGCTCGTGAATGTGCATCCCCCTCGGAGCAAACCAAGTCGTTCTCACTATGAAGCACACGCACAATGTCAGTTAATTACTGCGTTTCACACAAAATTCCCACTAGTCCAAACAACACATGTGTACCCTTTTTAACCCTTAAACAGGCAGGAGTGGAAAATGATATATAAAAAAAATAATTTGATGTTACCAGTTCTCTCATTTGCTCAAATATTTTTAATATATTTTGGATTTTATGAGTTGTATCTCCACCAGGATAACTTGCCCCTATTAAGGTATAAAAATGGTCATAATGGTAAAAACATTTAATTATTTAATAAAGCGAAGCGATACATTCTTGTTTTCCCTGGTCATTAATATCACATATACTAGTTTCCAAAATGATTTTATCATTTCTATCAAAATATAGACCTACCACAAGCTTAAACTCTACCAATCTAGTCCTCCCAATTCAAGGCACATACAATTGAACAACCACCTTAACTAATCATGTTCATAACAGTGTGTTACAGAGTCTATATCTCCTGGTGCACGTTGCCCGTTTAACTTCTTGCTATGTTTAAACCACAGGAATTCAAAATTTTCAGTATTTCTGCGATACTGTGAGATCTCGCCTTCGCCGGTCTCGACATGTTCACCAAGCTCCAGCTGCAGACTCATGTCACAGCGAATAAACAATACGGAGGACAAAAGGATGATTTCCCTGAGCTTCCACTGTTTGTGCGAGTGTTTGTCATTAGGGACTAAGATCAGGAAAGTTCCCGCGGGAGCCCGAAAGGCAACTAATTAACGAACCCGCCCACTGCAAATCTCAACCAGGACAGCAATCCTGCAATAACCTACTAACCTGGGTCAGACTGGCTGCAGGGTTTTTTCCCCCCTTGTGATGACATGCAGACGGCAGTAAAGTTTTACTGCAGCTACTTTAGTTTTATAGGAGAGTTTGTTTTTCTTTTTACTGTGCGACGCTTTAAACTGCACAACCAGAAGCCGCCACACTCAGTCTTGCTGATAGGCTGCATATGTTTAGACGCTGACTGCTGCCTTTTCCTTAACAACCAAATATTATCAACTTAAATGACTTCACATTAACACGTAGCACTGGGTGATTCCTAGCGTTGGGGGATTCCTAGTGCTGCACCACAGTCCACGAAATGTCATCTCAAGTGGTAACTTGATGCATTTTTAAGTGTCCTTCTAATGCAAAGTGCAAGCTGCGATCCATCTTAACTGGCTCTAGACATATTTGAGATACAAGGTCTAAATATGGCCAACAGCCTGCAGCCAGAGTCTCACTATTCACTGCCCGACCTTCCTCATCACCACCACAGCTGCTGCTGCATGAGAGCTCTGCCAGTTTTTGAGGAGTGGATTGTAACAAAAATGAGAGGGAAGCTGGATTTGGCTTCCTTAGATCAGGTACTATACATCACTGTGCAAAGAAACTAAGGCTGCAGATGCCAGAAAACCACCAATCCCTCAAGTTTATACATGAAAAAGCCTAAAAAACTGTTGTAAAATAATCATTAATTAACTAAATATATTAATGTTTGGAGAACAAAAATACAAGTAAAAGGCTGAAAAGGACAACAGTCAACAGATTAGGTACTGTATGCTCACTGTGCAAAGATGCCAGAAAACTGCTGCTATACGCTTGTATCGACGCTCTGTGACTACCTCATTGCACTGATTTTTGTCTATTGAATTGCTGCTATTTATTTTTCACTCTTTTATCTGCTATTTATTTTTTTATTTTTTTTACCGAATGTACTGTACTGAGATGCCTTTGAAAATTTCATTATACATGGTATAATGACAATAAAGACTATTCTATTTTAAACCACCAATCCTTCAAGTTTATAAATGAACTGCATGAGAAAGCCTAACAACCTCTGCAAATATTCATTAATTGGCTAAATATATTAAAGTTTGGAGAACAAAAATACAAGTAAAAGGCTGAAAAGGACTAAAGTCAACAGAGAACAGGTCACTGACACAGTTTTACCAATTAATGATTAACCATTAATAGCTCAATGGCTTTTGTGGTTATGTTTTTTTAAGTCCTCTTTCCTTTACATAGTGAATGATTACTCAGTTTTTTTGGTCCTGAAATTAGAGCACAAATGGTTCGGCCCTGTTAAAGCGGTTAGATGCATATTTCTGCAATATTTTCTCTCCCTTAAGTGTTTATTTTTTCATCTGCTAAACACACCTTGACTTGTAATGAGAGTTGGCACTGCAAGTAAACATCTAGTCCTGTTCCCTCTGAAGGTCACATTCAAAGCACCAACACAGTTTGGGGTTTTCCATCGGCACTTTTGGCTGCTCGCCGAGTTAAAACCTACCACGTTGATTTGTGTTTCCGGCCCCAGGTTAAAAGGCGCTGAGTTGCGCCAGGTAATGCTTGAGATGGACGAGCTCTTTTTATGGTTTTGTTTAATTTTTTACTATGTTAACAACTTTGTGTAACATTACTATGAATGAAAAGTGCTACACAAATAAAGTCTGATTGATTGACCTGTCTCCAAGCACGCTGAGAGACTCAACTCACGTCTGTGCTGTCAACTAGAGAGAAAGACGTCTTTAAAGAGTCTGTGTGTTCAGCTCTCAGTACTGTTATGCTTCTATAGTATCTAAAAGAATCTCAGTGGTGTGACGTTTAGTCTCTCTCTTGTGTTTTTGTTTGTACCTTCAGATATCTGCTTTAGTCTACAGCAGGGGTCAACAACTAGGTTCAACAATGGGCCAGATTGTTTTCAGCACTGTTTATTTTGGGGGCCGATGTATGGTGAAATGCTTTTGTTTGTTTGTTCGTATGAAACAGTTCGAGGGTTGTTTGAGGGCAGACGTTATGGTTGAAGCTGAATTACTGTTATTGACACAAATCTGTTCTGGTGGGAATTGACACAATGTTAACTACCTGTAAAGGTGTATAAAAGGTTACTAGCCCATATTTGTTGGGATTTACATGTTTACAGACTCTATAATTGTGTTTTCTTGTTTTTAGAAATTGTATGTTTTAATGTTTCCAATTCTTACTGTTAAATGTTTGTTTTTATGTAAAGCACATTGAGTTGCCCCTGGGTATGAAATGCGCTATATAAATAAAGCTGCCTTGTATTTACATTGTTATCTACTGCAAATTTATTAAGGGAAAGCTTTTTTCAGGGGGCCAAATATTTTTGTAGGAGGGCCTGATCTGGCCCATGGGCCACTATTTGCCTACCACTGTTGTACAGCGTCCTGGACTTCAGCCATATCGGAGCTGCGTTAAGTTACTGCTGATCAAACGTTTCCTGCTGCTGCTGCTTATCATTGTGAAGAGTTTATAGGAAGTGAAACGAGTTTATCCTTTGACCACTCTTTACAGCCAGGATGTACACATCCTGCTGCTTTTACACCCAAGACGAGCACGTCATCAGCTAAAGACACACCTTTAGGCGGGTCGCCCTGTTGTTGTAATGCAGATGTAAATCCCTGCTGTGCCGTGCTACTGGGCTGAGTCAATCTGACTCAATCCGAGCCAGCACATGTGTGGAAAAGATCAGAGTGATCACTGCAATATCAGGGTGATAACAGAGCTGTTAAGACTTGGACACAACACTTGAATTAGTGGCACCACTCCCATAACAAGAAAACCATGGTTATAGTCTGACTGAAGGTGGGATAACAAACTCACAGGAATACCTCTCTTAGGGGAGGAGAGCAGGAGACGCTAAGAGCCGACTGCATGGCCATGGAATACTTGGAGTCCTCCTTCTTGCATATACAGTACATTTACAGGCTTAAAGCAATTATTGTCAAAACCAGAAAGACTTTAATCCTGTTATTGTTGGAGAAAACTGGATATTAATAAACTGACGGACAATAAAATCAACTGACCCAAAAAATAAAATAAACATGGGGTGTTGTAGAGGACAAGATGTTATTAAGCAGCTATATTTTGCTGCCTAAAAAACATAAGTAGATTAAAATGTTCACCTACATGTTTAATTGTAAAATGAAGATAAATGGGACGTCAAAGTCTGTCGCTGCATCACATCAAGTCATTAGTGCAGCAGCAGCAGCCAAGTTGTTAAAGATAATGTGTTTTAATTGGCAGTTCTGAAAGTCTGCGTATAATGTCTCAAATTTAAGCAGCGGGCGAGGCAGTGTGAGATGATGCGAAGCGACACGTCAGTCACGTTTTTACTGGCGCTCGTTCCGCTAAGCTAAGACTCAAGTGGATTTACTGTGAGAGGGAGAATCGCCTGTAAACCGGCACGGAGTAAAAAACTTCACCAAATCAAGCAACATCTGTATGCTTTCAATTTTATCAGCTCAGTGTCACCAAGTCACATTTAAATAATTAAAAGCATGTTTAATAAAGTAGATTGATCTTTTATTGGCAACTAACCTTAAGTATCTCGACCATGATTTGATATATGGATCAACAGAAGTAGAAAGTGCTTCTCCGTTGATTCAATTAGCGAGGTTTATCTTATTCTGGCCAACGTTACATTGTAATGCGATAACTGATCATAACGAGACTTGATGATGGTTTTAGGGTCAAGTATCCACGTCATGAGAGAAAGACGATTTTTTTTTTTTTTTTTAACAAGACAGAAGGAGCAATTTCAAGCAACCCACAAAGTCGGTGTAAAACTACAATCCCGAGGCATAATTAAACTGGAAAAGCCTGCCGTGGCACTGCACCGGGAGTGAGTGAGTGGGACTTTCCATGTGACTGCAGTCGGTGTGTATATATATATATATATGTGTGTATGTGTGTGTGTGTGTGTGTGTGTGTGTGTGCACATGCATGTATTCAAGCTCTGTTAGCTCGGAGGCAATCACATGCAGCCTCGGTTCACGCACACTGGGATGGTGTCCCAGTTCTGGAGAGACAACCCCAGGCTAGGAAGCCTCACTGTGGCTGAACAAATGTTTTCAACCTTGCATCACCTCTCTTAAAAGTGAAATCACTGAGTTTGTAAGATGATTTAAACCAGTGGGTTCCTACTGGTTAGTCTGGTCAACACAATGTTACTGAATTAAGGTTGTTGGATTTTTTGGGAGAGCCATGCCATAATTTATGTGTGAAAATTGAGGGGGGAAAGAACGCTAACTAACTATCCTGTGGCTGTAGTGGTACTGGTTTTAACATTTATGGCCTCTCAGACCACAGAACTTTAACACCTTGGCTCCTGCAACGCAATAAAGAAAATAAATTTAGGTTTCCAACTGCCCGTAATTTTTTGCAAAGAGACAATTAGGTGCATAATTGCAGTGGAACATTTAATGTTACAGGTTGTGACTGCGCACTCGCACGTCAAACCCTGTTTCATGGAGGACAATTTCTAATCTGGACTGTTAATAAGATAAAAAATAGAACAAGAAACATCCTTTCCTTAATATTCGTATTAACATTGTGTCAATGTACTTCTATTTCTAAAGTCAACAGAGGAACAGCAGCCCAAATAAAACAGTAAACATGTCCCCCGACTGCAGACACAATTCATCCTCTGGAGCAAATCAGAGGATGAATTGATGAATCATCAGCCAACAAGCCAGTTTCACTAACTTGTTGGTGCTGCTACAGGCTGGAAGTTTAGGTTACTTTCCCACCCTGAAGTGTTTTTTAATCATAATTCTAATTTGTCTTGAATTGTGTGTGTTTTTCTTCTGTGTAAAGCACTTTGGATCGACTGTGATGTCTTTAAAGTACTATATAAATAAAGTTAAAGTTGTAGTTAAATAGAGAGAGTGACCACAAATTGGTTAAAAAGCAAGTTTGTCTCTGGCAGTGAATCAATACAATTACAATAGGTTAGCGTCACCTTTGGGTGTTGGATTTACAGCTGCAGAGCGTTCGCTGTTCTCCTGCCACATCTGCCAAAACGCTCTCTTCTTTTTTTCTTCTCCTTTGAGTCTCCTTTACGATTAGTGTGAGACAATCCAGACGAAAACACATTTGTTTTAACACCGCTGGGATCGAGACAAACCTCAACACAGTCTTATAATTACATACATTTCCTGCACGTTGGCTTTATTTTTTATAGTGACGACACGATGGGCGACTGTCACTATCTGCTGACGACTATCTTCTGACGCATGTCGCAGAAACCCAACGCTACAATTCTTGACTGATAATATTCGTGCTATAAAAACAGCTCCTATTTAAATCTAGGTGGGTGATTTAAAAAAACAAAAAGGGGTGGGGGGTGAATCTGTGTTGCTCTCTTCTAACATAAAAATCTAGTTGGAGATGACGTAAGCTTCCTGGTTACCTACCTAACCCTACAATCGAAGAAATGCCTCGTACAGCGAACGTCTTCCAAACACTAGAGACCTACAGCTCAATGTGTGCATCACGTACGCTCGTTTCCGTTCACATTCCAGCCGGAGAACTGACTTCCTGATCATGACAATGCATTCAGTTATTACAGTTTTGAACGGAGGAACTTCTCCTCTTTTTACATAACTTTGTTTGCCTTCAATGATGAAAGGAAATATTTCAGATTTTTCTTTTTTCTTTGAAAGTGTTGCTGCTGTTTACACCACCAAAACATTCCTCTGAAGCAAATTCACACCAAGGGGGTTTAAAAAAAAAAAGTTATTGTTAGACTGCTCAGCGCTCGTCAGGTGAAGGCCAACTTTCTGTCAGCTGGACCATCGAAGTAACGCAGTAGCTTAAATGAATCTCTATTATTCTGCCAGCCACAGTTTAATAATAATGTCTGACGGTCAGAGTGAGGACAGGAGGTACTGGCGTGAATGTCTCTGTGGCTGCCTTCGGCACTATTTATTAAACAGACTGATTTACAGCCAACAGGGTAAGGTACTTTTCCATTGCATCTGGTGCCCTGTGCTGAAGCAACAACTGTAACTCAATGTCAGCGTCTAAAAAAAATAAGGACGCAATGATCCGCGTCTATTGTTTTCTTCTCTCCGTGCAGGTCCGTGGAGACATCAAATAACAAAATAAGCTCCTCTTTCCCCACTAAAACATCTAATCTCTCTCTTTTGGTTCTTTTTGCGCAATGTTTTGACAAGGACGTTACAGGAAAAGAGCCGCATCACAGATGTGTTTCTATCAATACAAAACACGCCCACACATTCACTGCAATGGAAGCTTGAAGTTATGAGGGGGTAAGTTTCATTTCTGGATGCACTGCAGGCATCAGTGTGAAAATATTGATTCTTGGTGGCTTCTAAATATAAACTGGACTTAATGGTTCAAATTGTAATTGTTTTTTAATGCCTGCAGTGGATGTTTTTGACTGTCTCAGATGCTTATTGAGCTGATAAATGATAATATAAATAAAGATAATATTATGTAATATTTTAAATACATTTTCTGGTTACTATAGTGATTTGTATTTTGAGTCCAAGTGCGAAGGAGGAGTTCACTCTGAGCCCCGAGGTGCAGCCTGTCACCACTAATGTTGATAATTGATCACTGTGAAACCTGCCTTTTGTATTTAAGATGTATATTTCCATTTGTCAGCATATATGTGAAGAAGGTCAGTGATCAAAATGTTGGATTTATTAAATCTTAATTCTCTTTTACCTTTTTAATGTTTGCTGTTTTTGCTCGCTTGTTTTGTTAGTATGTAATATTAATTAGGTTTATGATATTTATGTTATATTTTGTTTTACTTTCCATTTATAGTGATTTATCTCTTATAGATGAGGTTTTAAGATTAGCCCACAGTGGGTTTCTACCTCATCCACACGTTTTTTTTTAATGTACTATTTTTCTTTTTACAATTGTGCAAATAAACCAATAAACTTTTACATCGGATGTTTAAGATGAAGCTTTTGGGGGTCATGTGACCTACACTACGTTAAGATCATGACACAGTCCACTGCTGTCCCTCTCTGCTTGAGCTACAGCGGGCACCAAATCAATATTATATCGTTATTGTGACATTTTATAGATATCGTCTTAGGATACGTGTCTTTTCCTGCTTCTAAGGCTGCATTACAGTAAAAACATACTGAGCTTAACAGGCTGTTCTATTATCTGCTCACTATGTCCACATTACTGATGATTGTTTCTCAAAAATCTCATTGTGTAAATATTTTGTGAAAGCACCGATATTCATCTCTACAATATTGACGTATTTGGTCAAAAATATTTATAATTTGATTCTGCCCTTATTGCAGAGCTCTAGCTCTAAGAGCGCACCTGCTTCACTACAACTTCTTAACACCAGTAGTTTGTTTTTTTCTCTGTAGAGAGCCGTTGACAAGGAGGGGAATTCCTACACTCAAACCAAAACCGCCTTTCCCCTCCATCCTCAATGCCAGCTGGAACGTCTTTCAGCCGATGACCACTCGACAGAAAAGTCGTCCTGCTGGTCTGACTCGTTCAGCCAGAGAGTTTACGGTCTACAAACAGAGACAGGGTTGTGTTGCCCCTCTCTATCTTTGGCTGTGTACCTGTGCCTCTCTGTTAACAAGCAGCCCCCCCGTGTCCCTTCGAAACAATGCGGTGAAGAAGCCGTGCTGAATAATAAACGCTACACCTGACTTTATTATTGTAAAGAAAAACAGGGCCGGATGTAAACCACTCTCTGTGGTATAATCCACAATGTGACCCATTTAGATTTTTTTGTTTTTACCTATGATTATGATTCTTTTTTTTACTTCCTGAAAAAATTGTACAAACTTTCTTAACGTATGAGTCAATTTCACATGATAGCAACTCAAAGTGAAAGCACTCCATCAGCCCTCGACATTGTGATTCTTCTGATTACTACATACCACAAGAGACTCCTCACTGTCTGGCTTCTTTTTCGGCTAAAGAAAAAAAAAAGAAAGAAAAGAGAGAAGGAAGCACAGATGGGTGGTGTGTGATTGGGGGGGGGGGGGGGGGGGCGGCCCCGTTCCTTTCTATGTGGCACAATGAAGGAGGAAAAAGAGACAATGAAAACCTTCTCTCGAGCCTTGCTGTTCAGTCAAAAGCCACGGATGCACAGATTTAAATTTATGTCAGATAGAAAATGTGAAGAGATGCGTGAGAAACTAGTGAAGACAATGGAAGCTCTGTGTATCCTTATTTAGACCACATACTGTAGAAAACATATCAAATACTGTTCATATTAACTTATGAAGTAAATATCAATTTTAAGTCGCAAAACTACCTGAAATACATTTTGGAATCAGCCTAAGACTGAAACAGGCTCTCACAAACCAGAATTACAAATTTTAAAAGATGTTTATTACCCGTAGGACTAGATGATATATTTATTTTTAGATTTAAATCTCTACTGGAAGGCTTCATCTTTACGTCTTATGTTTATCAGCTCCACACGGTCGTTGACGAGGCATTAAGTGGTTGAAATCTTTGGATTAAACATTTAACAATTCAAGTAACAGGAATTTCCAAGATAAAAGCCTTCAGAGTGTGATAATGCCACTCGTTTTTTTAAAAAAAACAATCAAAAGTAGAAAAGCCATTCCTCTCTGCTGAATACAATGTTCGCTATCTGTCCCCCGGTGGACAAATGTTTGCAAACTCATTCATCAAGCCAAGGCGGAAATCAAGATAACGTCTCCGATGCTTGAGAGATAGCAGACATGATTTAAAAGTATGCAAATGTTTGCTACGATCCACAGCCGATGGATCCCGTCTGTCTCTGTCACACCAGCGATAAAGATGCTTAAAATAACATGTTTTTATTGGATGTATGCAAAGAGAACATCTCAATCCGTCCGTCAAGAGAAGCGTCACGTCTGCCGGTACGTGCACAGAAACGAGGCACCACAATCATATCGCATTAATTTGTGACATAATTTAAAAGTCGTTTTTGTCGAAAAGAGTGAAACAGGAGGTTCATGAAGCACATCTAATGCATTTCCAACATAAGAAATCAACATAAAATAGCAAAACTGATCAGCCAATTTAGGTCAGTTAACCATAAAGTAGTTCAGATTGGAGAGTTTTTCCCTAGTTGAGGTTTTTCTTACAAATTTGAGGTGTTGAGGGTTATTGGAAGCCCTGTGTGTGAAGAAAACGACAAACTACCTTCATCACAGGTTACATAAAATGTAAAAAATGAGGTAAAAAAATCGCAGTGCTAGGAAGACTGGAGACTGTGTGAGTTTAACTGTAAAACAGCCACCAGGACAAAGCAAAGCGCCGTGATTATCTGACAGAGAGTGCAGGTCAGGATATATTTGGATATATTTAACATGCTGGCTGTAAACGTCACACTGTAAATAAGGAAGGACTGTGGCCTGAAACTGATGTGTTATCTATTCAGGAAAAGATTGTTGACTAAACTGTAAAAAGACAACAGAGAGAGAGACAGCATAGGAGAGAAGAGCTGCAGCGATTAGTCAATTTATTGTCAACTTTTAAATTAATCACCATCTATTTTGATAATCAACTAGTTTCATAAATGTGAATATTTTCTGGTTTCTTTGGTCCTCTATGGGAAATAAACTAACTATCTTTGGATGTCACTTTGAGCTATGAGAAACACACATTTTTCACCATTTCATGAACCAAACAACTAAACGATTAATCGAGAAAAATAAGGAACAGACTACATAAATATAGAAAATAACTACTGGGAACTATAGCATTTCCCCATTTTCCACTAAATGTCTGATAGCACATAGTTTGACTCAGACATAAATGTCAACGTTTGATTAAGCTCTACACATCTTCAATACAACATGGACAAAAAAAATGATTTGATATCTAAACTATGGCCCTAAATAACCAATTATTATTGGTGCATAAAACATGTTAAATATAAAAAATAAAATATGACTGTTTTTGTGACTTTGTAAGGCAGTCACAGAAAAACGATATTTCAGCAAAGATATAACAAATATACAGTAAATTAAAAAGGTAACTATTAAGTTCAAAAGAATAACACGTTTGTGTAAATACGATCAAATTGTAAGGATATTGACAAGAAAATAATAAGTAACAAAGCTTACACACGGTTTATCAAGTAATGACAAACTTAAGATTAGTTTAATCACTTATAAGAAGGTAAAAAAGAGGAGAGAGTAACATTTGTTTACACTTTACGCCCGGGCTAACCAGCGTTAGCCTGCTAGCTACCGAGGTCAGATTTTGCTAGCAGTAACTTTAATCGCCCCAAGAGTTGCCGACGAGCTAAACTAAAGTGTTTGATCAGTTAATCGACAAAATGGTGCATCTAAGTTAACCTCAAGGCTCATATATAACTCTAGCTGAAGACAAGAGGAGGCTTTTGTTCGATCCGGACATCAAAAAGGGATAATTTACGAGCTAAAACTGCTAGCTTCTCAACAGCCTCGAAGAGAAGGAAGTTGTGATCTGTTTAGATATTAACCATCGTCTGTAAAGCTCATTATTATCAAAACTCACCGTTCAATTTGTGCTGGTTCGCTTTGACTTCAGAGAACAAGTGTCGCTATACTCCTGACTCCATGTACCAGGGCTCCGTAGTTGATGTATTGTTGTAGAAAAGTTCCCAGAGACCGAGTCGAGGTAGATATTCCCCGAGTGAGTCTCAGCCGAGTCGAGTCTGAGAAGATAAGAGAAACACAGGCGACACTTCCGGCATAACATGGCACCCTTTCACAATAAAACACCAGCTTTAAAGGACCGGTTCACAATTTCTTTTTTTATAAGTGTTTTAAAACAGGGGTGTAAAACTCATTTTAGCTCAAGGGCCACATACAGCCCAATTTGATCTCAAGTAGGCCGGACCAGTAAAACCATTGCAAAATAACCTACAACTATATGTATGTATATCCAGTGGGCCAGATTGGACACCTTAGTGATTCGGTTTTGGCCCGCGAGCCATATATTTGACACCCCTGTTTTAAAACAACAGTCAGGTGCCCACATCAACACTGACAGCCTTCAGGAGCCCGAGTTAATCATATCAAGTGAATATCTACCACATCTACAGTCTTTTTAGCATTAAATACCCTCTTTGTGTGTCCTCGGACAGTGTCTCCCTGTTTGGCTACGGTGGAAGTATATTAACAAAACTAAGATTTCTCACTTTTATAAAGCACTGTAAAAATACTCACTTTATATATAACATTGTACTGTGTATACTGTAAAACTGTATAATACTGTGTATAATATTATTACAATTTAGTGTTGTAGCTGGTCGCTGTGAAACTAATTTTAACTGCTTTATATTATATTGGGTAGTTTATTCACTGACAATGAATAATTAAAAAGCTAGCCATAGAAATAATTGGAATTGTAAATTATATCTATAATGGTAGATAAATGTAGTGGAAAATAAAGTCCAATATTTCTATTTGAAATATGGTGGAGTACAAGTATAAAGTATAAAATGAAAACTGCAACCATTGAATATATTTCACATTTTTTGCAAGACAAAAAAAGAAAAAGAAAAAAGGCTCAAACAATCATCAAAATAGTTGCCAATTTAGTTTGACTGATTGTTGCAGATCTATTTTCCTGGATAGCAATCTATCAACACTAACATTTTCACAAATACTTGTCTCTCACGCGTTTATAATTAAACATCGTCTATGCTTATATTTGTGAACCAAATCGCTCAACAGGAACTTCTTATTCTGCTATAGCTGCTGACTTGACACGTTGTCAGTCTGTTGTTTATGTTTAAGTAGATGTGATGGAATACTGCCACCTTGCGGCCACAGTGGTGTATCCCCCACCCCCCCCCCCCCCCCCCCCATTGCCATTAAACCTAACCCTTACTTCGACCTTAACCACTGACCCAAAAATCAGCCCTTTACTAAATTTAGACACAGCTTGGGACAAACTGTTCTCAATTAACTTGTCCCAAGTCTGAAATTTGTCCCCAAAAGTAGCCTATTACACACACACACACACACACACACACACACACACACACACACACACACACACACACACACACACACACACACACACACACACACACTGACCTAGGTCACCTTTGGGGACATTACATAGACTTACATTCAATTCCTTTCCCTAACCATAACCACTGACAAATTGGGAATATGGCATTTTCCTCTACTGGACAAACCATTCCCAATGAACTGGTCTTCAATCTGAAATTTCTCCCCAAAAGTAGCCATTGACACACACACACACACACACACACACACACACACACACACACACACATACACACACACACACACACACACACACACACACACACACACACACACACACACACACACACACACACACCGCAGTCGTGTTTCCATTACATCAGAGGACATTATATTGATTTAATTTCCTGGAAACTTAAATACTGACATTTTTGGTAGTACATGCTAATTAATTCTAGAGAGTTCCAGCTTCCCTTGCTGTCAACACAGTCGTTATAAACATTTGTTTGTCTCACTAGTTACATCTATTAATTGGAAATCCCCAGACGATAGACACAAGGGTTTGTTTGTGATCGTGTCTGTTGGTTTTATAATGTATTTACTAAGGTGTTTATGCTTTGAGATGTTTGAGTAAGAATTTTTTGTACTAATTTGCTTGGTTATTTTTTTAATCTCAGGCTTGTGTTCTCGTTCAATGTGATTTCATTGTGATGTTTGATGTTGCAGTAATTCCCTTAATTTCCTTCTTTGTGAGACAATCAAATCTATCTTGAACCTTGAACCATAACACAAACCTTATTAACCCTAACCTTGCTTTATGTGTTCACCCTAAAATTTAATGATTTACATTATGGGGAATTCGTTTTCGTCCACGATAAGCACAAAAGTCCACACAACATAAGTAAGGATGCTTGTTTTGGCTACATTCATTCCCTAGAGACTTACCTACAATATATTTAATAACAAATAGCACTACATTTTAACCCTTTACTTTGTGGAGACCAGCTTTTTATCTCCAAATGGGAGATGAGTCACCATAATGTGACTGTGCAAACACATTTTTATCCTCACAACTTAAGACAAGTACACAGAGACATACTGCTCTCCCCCCATAGTCTCACATTACTTGCCTGCAGGCTCCTTGCAGATCTAATTAATACTAAAAATACCCTTAATTTGGTAATAATATAAAAAATAAATGTCCAGTGGGCTTGAACAGTCATTGTCCATACAGGGTTGTTATATGCTGGTTGTCAATCTAGAGTACATCCTTGTGTCTGTTTCTATGTGTCAAATGTGTTCAAACCTGTTCACAATTTAACCAAGCAAACAATTTCCTGAGGGGGTTTTCGTAACTGTGTCTTAGTAACCTGGGTCAAAAAGGGAAGTAAATAGAAGAAAGATAATAGATCAATCAGTGGAACTAGCAGCTGTGAAAAGGGAAATGCACAGCAGCCCTGTAACATTAGAAATGTTGCTTTTGACCCCTTTGTTCACCAGTAATCAGTCTAATTCGAATCAGATTACTGGAGTGTACTTTGTCCTGCACGACGAGCATCACATTTCTCAGCTCTTAAAGGACGGTTTTCACAATTTTTCCAAATCTGTCTGAGAACAATAGTCAGGTGACCAAACAAACACTGAAATAGGTTTTTCTTGCTGTGGTTTGGAAGCTAATGGTGGCCCATAATTAATCTTACACAAGGTTGATGCACATACACTGGGCTTCACAGTAAAGTGGACAACATTTTGTGTCCAGTAGTTATACTATTGAAATGAAAAATATTTGCTTAATTCATATATCATGGAATTGGAACTGGGAGAAGGAGTAGATGTAATTTTAAAGATTTTAATGAGGTAACTGAATTTCTTTTTTGTGGAAAATCATATTATACACAAATTATTATTCAAAGCAAGTCCAGTAAGTTTTTGAACATCTTAAAACATGTTTGGAGCAGGGTTATTATAGTTAAACAAACACTCAGACTAAAACTAAAACTAGCAGTGAAAAATTAATTTCACAAACTAAAACGAAACAGAATTGCAGATAAAATCAGTTTTGTTTTCGTTGCTGCAGACCATTTAAAGTTTTACTTTTGATTTAGCTCCAGGTGATAATTACTTAGCTCTTCTGTGGGTTTTGAGTAATGCTAATGGTTAAATAATAAGAAATAATAAAATCGCTTTACACATTATGGTAAAAAAAAAAATGTAGTGGGTGTGCACAACCAAAAAATGAATAACGCAGGTGCTGGATCAAACAACGAATATGGTACACAATATGGTACCTTTAATAAACAATGACTTGGTAGACCATATTTGGTGTTGTGCATTCTTTCATTTTCAGCTTCTACAAATCAAGGCTTTTCTCCTAATACCCAGAAAAACTCCAACTAAGACTAAAACTGAAAAACCCCAACTAAAACTATTCAATTCCTCAAAATAGTTAAGTTACACTAACTTAAACTAAACTGAAATAAAAAGCAACCTCAAAAACTAAATGAAAAAAAACAAACAACTAATGAAAATTTAAAAACTATAATAACCCTGGTTTAGAGAAGCTATTTAACCCTTACATACTGTTCAGGGACCAATTTGAACCATTTATTAGATTTGCTGTAAAAACACTGTAAAAGCTGAATTTTGTGCAGCTGATACACATTTTTATATATTCAAACAAATATACAAGTTTTACCATTGTTTATTAAAAAAAAAAACAAACAACATGTTGGATTCATCATGTTCTATAAAATATTCTCCTGGACCATAAAATAGTGATTGTGAATGTCTTTTTTCAATTCTTTCACAAGATTGATTAAACATTTATTTATGACTGACTGTTAATTGGTGTAGAGACTAATTATGAGTCAGAATATGAACAGTATGTGAGAGTTAATACTATTAATATACAGTATTTTTTTCTTTATTAAACATAAACAATATATACAAACATATCTGTTTCTGCCAGGGAAACAATCACATGAAGTATTTTTCAAAAAGACAGTTTGTTTTCATTTACTTACTGTTTTAATGTCCTTAACTGTGGTGCCATATTGATTTAGTTCTTGAGCAAAGTGTCCAAAGTTTGGCTTGGAGTCAGTCCATTTCTTATTATGTATATGGAATTTTCCCAGCAACAAAATTAAATGTACAAGATAAGAAAGTGTAAAAAAAAACATATCTGTCTCTGAGATGAAATGTGTTATTAGTTTTTCTCATTGTCAAATTTTGTACATCTACCCAAAATATTTTACTGTATACACAGTGAAAAAATAAATAATATTACTGTAAAGTAGTTATGTGTTTTTTCAGTGTAGTTGCACATCTCGTCCTCCATTGAAGATCTTGAACCTGTTTGCTTTGACAGCTACCGGAGGGCCTCTGTCGGCGCATGCGCAGAGGACGCCTTTTTTTTTTTTTTTAGATGTCAACTGCTCGGGAGATAACGGACAAACAGCTAACGAAAGCTCCGCGGCGCAGGGAAGTAACTCCTCCTCGATAAAAAGCTCTCTGTAGCATCAATAAAGTAATGAGGTAGATAGTCTGACAGCTAGTTACACTAACCCTTGATGTACCAGACTGGCGTTGCCTCAGTGAAAATGGACCAGGACTTTGAAGGCATAGACTCCGAGGGCCGGTGGCAAAAACTCTACCTAGTAAGTCTGTTAGCATTGGTTAGCATGAAGCTAACACAGATCATAGTACTTTTAAGCGCGCATTTAATTTAGTAAACTAATTTTTCAGCCAGCTCAACAAGTATCCGATGTTAAGTTTGATCTTTTATCGCTGTTTTTTCTTTTAGATTTATGTCTTAAATCGCCTTAAAGTGTTCCCATTTGTTTAAAAAAACAACACAGGGGCACTTTAGTTTCATATGTAAATGTAAATATGACAAAGGTGCCGCTTTGCTAGGTTGATTTATTGTAATATATTTGGTGTTATTTAGTGTATCCACTCTTACGATAAAAGTCTAATATGATTGTAAAACGTTGTTTATGTCTGACAGTAAACGGCTGACACATTTCAGACACATTATTAGACACATTTTAGTTAGGATGTGACTGGTTTCCTGCTTTTCTCTCCCGTGATGATCATTTATTATCATATTAAAGGATAGGTTCACATCTTTTTAAGTCTTAAAGTTTTAGTCAGGTACCCAGCACTGAAACAGGTTTTTCTTGCTGTAATCATTCCTCCTGCTCATACTGGCCATTACAAGATCACTTTATAATGCACTTTTAATTTAAGTGTTGAACAAAATGTACAAGCTTCCTTCTTAAAAATGTGGTTAAAAGTTGACCTGAAGCTAATATGAAGCTTGTGCCGCCCAAACGATTCAAATCAAGTAGATATCTTGTTCAATGTTACAGTCTTTTTAGTGTTAAAGTCCCTCTTTTTGTTACTATACTTTAACCACAGCAGGTCAACAGGGGAAAACACTTTCACTTTCACTGAAGATACATTTCAAATGGATCTTAACTGTCAGTATGAACAGGAGGATTGATTACAGTGAAGAAAACCACTTTAATTTTTAATATGGACACCTGACTGTATATCATCATAATTTGTCACTATGTCACTTTGATTTGTTGATATACTTTTGTGCATGTGGTGATTTCTCATTTCTAAATGATCTTTTCTGTCGTCTTCAGGAAATCAGGAATCAGTCCCACGAGTGCGCCTACAAAGTGGCAAAATATCCAGAGAATCGCAACCGCAACAGATACAGAGATGTCAGTCCGTGTAAGTATACATTTTAGTTTGTAACTATTTAATTTATTGTAAAAGAAATAGGATTTATATTGGTGGCGGTTACTAATTATGTTTCTCACACTCTCCCTGCAGTTGATCACAGTCGGGTGAAGCTGGAAAGTACAGAAAATGACTACATCAACGCAAGTCTGGTAGTGATGGAAGAAGCCCAGAGAAGTTACATATTGACTCAGGCAAGTCCAAGTCTTTTTTTGCACACGCAGGAATACATGCAAGCAGTTTTGTGACGGTAAAAGTGTGACGCTATCAAAGCAAACTTACAGAGCAGGCTAGTTCTGTTTCTCCAGATTTGATATTAGATTATGTGTGTTTATATTGAGTCATTTGGCGGTTTTAGGTAAACCACTTAATAAGTCATGCACCTGCATCAGTGTGTTCTATTAACTGTAGAGCTGAAATGTGAATAATCATGTTTGTGCCTGTGTGGCTACAAAGAAAAAAAGGGCTGGCCACTAAGTATTTGAAATATTGGATTATTACTGAATAATAGCGAATTTAAACAAAATCAGTAAAACCTGATTCTGATTATCGCCTAAAATAATCAAATGATTGTTGAATTATCTTTATTTCTAAACATTTTTGAATAATTTACGCAGTATTTTATACTTTGCTTATTCCTTTTTTTTAATTAAATATTTATTTATTTTTTACTATTTATATTATTTCTTTTTATTATTATATACGTATAAATCAATCTACACATGTTTATTTTGTTGCATCAGTTACATGCAATAGAGATTAAAAATAAGAGTATACTAACAATCTTTGGCTTCTTATACATTACTGCCTACGGACAGTGTTGCTTGTGTGCAGCAGTATACGTTACATGACGTAGATAATTCACCTGGCTCTCATGAATGAGGTTAAACTGACCCTTTAATTAAGAAACCCCACTCAAGGGTGCAGAGTCTGTTTCTGGATGACCCCTCAGTGAATGCATTTTCTATTCAGCTGGTTACCTCATGACTAAAAAGGAGATCTCAGGTCGTGAGGCTGGTTGGTCTCAGTCAGCTGCTGTATAGACTCTGACGTGTGCGCTCGTAAACGTTTCGGAAGCACCCACCTGTACTTTTCAAAGATAACTGCTATCTGAAAATCAAACGCCACCACCAGTCACACTGGCAGTTGGATGAAAACATTTCCTTGTTTAACTTGGTTGCTGAGGTTTGTATAATGTTTGCATTTTCAGTCTTCCATTACAGATTTTAGACATAACATCACCACTGATTGTATGTAATTACATAGACACAGAAATATTTTTTCTCTCTTTTTTTTTTAAACGCTGCTAGACGATAAAAGCTTATGTGAGATCAGAAGCTCTGAAATTTGGGTTTTATTCAGAAAAAGGGACACCAGTTTTTTGGCTTTATATTGGTGATGAGTGAGATTTTCTTTTTCACAGCTCTCCCACTAAAAACCTCCAGTAATTATACATTGAGGGCACATACAGAGTGTGAGATTTAAATACTATTATTATTATTAATATTAATATTAATAATACAATTTCATCGTTTATGTTTGGAGGAGTTAATCAGGTTATCTGTGAAGTCGTCCACACTGATTAAGACGTGGAACCTATTACCATCGTCATCATCACCATAATAAATTACATTTATGTACAGCTATATGGTTTTTAATGTTATTATTATATTATTATTTTATTGTTTTTGTTGTTCTGTCCGCGTCTTTCAGACCTTCTGTTCTGTTTATCAGTCCAAATTTTAAGTTTATGCTCCCCCCCCCCCCCCCCCCCCCCGTTTTTGTCACAATAAACAAAAAACAGGAAACCACTGATTAAGAAACCGATACCACTGAACATTTTCATGCCTTCAGGAAATTAAAGGACAAATAAAACCTTAATTTATTCATGTGATATTTTTGACTACAGACTTTTGCCCTTTTGAAATTAGTCAAAGCAGAGATGTGGTCTGTGGTCTGAAATGACTCACCTACAGTGCTGCTTGAATTTGCTTTATTTCAGCATAAATATGACCTAAAATTTGAGCCCTGGATTTCTTTTATACTTGTTAGTTTATTTAATGAGGAAAATGATCCAATGTTACATTTTTCTGTCTGAGACAAAAGACATTTGAAAGGGAAATTAAAGTTGGGTGTTTTTTAATTAATGTGTTTTGTTTGTCGATAAGCAAACACTGCATTCACATAAGGAACCTCATCTTATCTTTGAAACATGGTGGTGGTAGGGTCATGGTTTGGGTCTGCTTTGCTGCCTCTGGACCAATCATTGACGGAGGTGAGTTATACCAGCAAATCTACAAATCTAAGATCGTCAAGGAAATCTGTCCGTGACCTAAAGCTCAACAGAAAGTTGGTCATGCAGCAAGACAACGACCCTAAACATACAAGGTGTCAAAGTCCTGACGTAAATTAAAACTTGAAGAGTACGGTTTAGAACCTGCTCTATGTGTAAAGTGCCTTGAGATAACTTTGTTGTGATTTGGCGCTATACAAATAAAGATTGATTGATTGATTGACGTCAATCTTATATAAATGCTTGAAAGGACCTGAAGCGGGGCGGATTTATACAAAGAAACCCACCAACATCCCTGAGATTAAACTGTTCTGTGTGGAACGATGGGCTAAAATTCCTTGAAGTTGAGCTCATAAACAATTACCGAAAACATTTGGTTTATTATTTTTTTAGGAAGGTTCACAGCAGTTACAGAAAGAAGGAGTTTACACATACATTTTGCCTCACTTAAAACTGTAAGATTGGTTCATTTCCATTAATAAATAAATTAATAAGTTAGATTTTTCTGTCTAATGTAATTCCAGATGTGCCGAGTTGTGTGGGTGTTTTTTTGTGTTTCTTTTTGATTTAATCTCACAGTGCTTCAAATTATTATCCTAATGAGCTTTGTGTACCTTAACTATTGTCTAGTATTTGAGAGACATTTGACATTTAAAATATGTTGACTCAACCACGCCGTAACCTTTACTAGTCTTGACCTTTTAAGTACACACTGGTTATCCTTCTGCAAATCTCTGCTGCATGTGTTGGTGTCTCATCAATAAAGACAAGTCTCATCCTGTCGCTCACCCCTAATGTATTCAGCTGATATTTAATATTGTTATTACTCATGTGTGAGTAATAACATAATACATTTGAATAAATATAAATGTAAATGACTTCCTACTGATTTGGTCCCGATGTGTGTGTATATATACATAGATCTCATGAAAGTAGTGTGTTTGTCGCCCACAGGGTCCCCTCAGGAACACCTGTGGCCACTTTTGGCTCATGATCTGGGAGCAGAAGACCAAAGCAGTCATCATGCTCAACAGGGTAATCGAGAAAGGCTCGGTAAGCGTGTACAGTAAACACAAAATAACATCATATCGTCTCGTTTTAATGACTGTGCGGCTCGCACACACACCTACACACTTGTCTGCAGACATGCTGAACTGACCACAGAAACACACGCACAGTCATACACAGACCACTCTATCCACAATAACGCGCTCTTTGTTCGATTCTGCAGCTTGCTGACAGCGTGAAATACTTTTTTTTTTTCTTAAAGTTCGTTGAAACGGTCGACCTCGAAGCTTCAGTCTCCTGTCAGCAGGATAACTGGAATCTAGTGTTTTGACAGCATGTTCACAGTTCTTTTTAATATGAATATCTGGAATGCTGCCAACCTCTCAATTCCTAAGATTCCCGTGATCCTTTGATGTGCTGATTAACCCTACACACACACACACACACACACACACACACACACACACACACACACACAAAAACACTGTCTCTTTCACGCAGGGCAGCTGTGATCTCCGTCTTTTCTCAGTAAAGCAGCTGGAGTGGATCTTGCCTGGTCATGAGATTCACTCGCTGACTGTTTACTAGGGAACTGAAGATAAAGAGCACCTAGTCCACAGATATTATTAACCTCACGAAGATCTTTTTATTTAAGGCCAAGCTTGTCAATCCCGCACGGAGAAGCTTACATAATAGACTTAACCTCACCTGCCCCGGCCATTGTCTGTTTACTAGGAAAATACAGGTGACAGTGTAATTAGTCTGTTAAAGTACTTCAAATATTTGACCACAGTACTGACACATAACTTTCTTTTCTCTCAAAATGATTTTACTTTAAGCTCTCAATTCAAGCAGGATTTGTAATGGAGTTGAGCTGGATTTCTCATCTCAGCTCTGTCTGAGGTAGATTTTTCCACTACAAGAGCATCAAATAACAAAATGGGATTTTAAGAATGGCTGTGCATATTTAAAGACGGAACCCTGTTACTCTAATTATTCATTAATCTGATGGTTATTTCTTCAATTAATCGTTTGGTCCCAAAAAAAAGGGGAAAAAAGTCAGAAAATAGTGGAAAAGGACCATTTCTCTGAGTCGAAGGTGAAGTCTTTAGATGTATTAGATGTCAGTCTAACACCCCCAAAGATGTTCAATTTGTTATCATGTATGACAAAGGAAAGCATTAAATCCTCATATTTGAGAAGTTGAAAACGGCAAATTTTAGCTTAAAAAAATTATTTAATAACTGATTCATTTTCTGACTATTGACTAATCAACTTTAATCAACTAAACTAATTAGTTAATCAACTAATTGCTTTTAAATCACAGTGTTCTGTTAGGACTGTTGTCTGAAAATACCCACAAAATAACACGAGAAAAACAAAATGCATGTGCAAATATAATATAATATAATATAATAATTTAGACTAGTTTTAACCATCACTCAATTTTTATGGTCATTTAAAAAAAAAAAATGTAATAATGAAAATTGCTTAAAATTACAGATTAATTTTCTGACTATTGACTCATAAGTTAATCAACAAATCACAGAGCGCTGTTAGGACTGTTATCTAAAAATACCCCAAAAATACATATAAGAAATACTAGTTTTAACCATTGTTTGAATTCTATGGTCATTCTCTTCTTTTTTTAATAATGAAATAACATAAAAGCAGATGACATAAATCAGTTTGTCATAGGTGCAAAAAATGTATGAGCAATCAGACAAAACAGGTTGTGGTTGGATTTGGTTTAGAGGTTTAGTTGTTTTTAAAAATGTGTTGATATATGGTATTTGTAAATGTTACTGAGCTTGTATGAAAGTATGTTATCTACTTTCAGGTCACTTTTGCCCTCTTTTTATTTCCTCATTCAGTTTCTCTTCGCGTTCGTAGCATTAAACTGTCCTCCTGTCAGCCGTCACCTCAACTCTCAGCTGGCATCCGCTTTGCATTCGGACGGATTTCTTCATCTGACATTTAACTTTCGGTATCTCTCACCACGTTTCTTCTTCTTCTTCTTCTTCTTCTTCTTCTTCTTCTTCTTCTTCTTCTTCTTCTTCTTCTGTGCCAGGAAAAGTGTGCCCAGTACTGGCCCACGTCTGAGGAGCGAGAGATGGCCTTCAGAGACACACGTTTCTTGGTCACGCTGTTGTCAGAAGATGCCAAGTCCTACTACACCACCAGAGTGTTGGAGCTGCAGAATATTAACGTAGGTTCAGTATTATTTACTACAGTGTCGGAGGGGTTCCCGGTGATTCCCGGGGGTTCCCGGGGAAGGTGGCACCCGGTGAAAGGTGGCAATGCAGAACTGAATATTTGAAGACTCATCACAGAGATCTGTTGTCCAAAGTTTCTTAGAACACCGCCTGAGCTTGTTGTTTTCTGTTCCTACAGACTTGATAAGAAATTAATAAACAGTGTTTGAGTTTCATCTTCCCACATATTCAAAGTTCTTCTAAGGTGTAGGTGGGGAGAAATGCAAATGGGATGCACACTGAGCAGCTAGAGTAATCACAGTGAAAAACAACAGTTTAAATGATCATGTTTGAGCTGTAAATTACATTACGAGATTTTCACCCAAACATCATTAAACTTTTGTTATTGACTTCTCTAATCCATCGTTCTCTCATTTTTAATACTTAGCAAACACAGATTTTTTAATATAAACCAAAAACAGTTAGTTGAAAAAATGAAATACCACAGTTATCACAAAAACAAACTTGAAAAATAAGTGTACACATATTCAGATTTGCTGCTATGATGTGTTTTGAGAAGCTGGTTTACTGCAGGTATTGAAGTGTTGGAAATGTTTACTAAATTCAGCTGTCAAAACCACCAAAGTAACCAGTGACCTCGACCAGAACTGATAAACATCAGCACCCAAAGGCTCACTGCAAATAAACAGGATCGCTCTGTACCTGACAATGAGGCCTCATTGTTTGTCTCCTCTCACAGACCGGGGAGAAGAGAGAGCTCTACCACTTTCATTACACCACGTGGCCTGATTTCGGCGTCCCAGAATCCCCGGCGTCCTTCCTAAACTTCCTCTTCAAGGTGCGGGAGTCGGGTGCGTTGGGACCAGATCAGGGGCCAGCTGTGGTGCACTGCAGTGCCGGGATCGGACGCTCAGGGACGTTTTCGTTAGTGGACACATGTCTGGTCCTGGTGAGATCTCACTGTTCTTTGTTTTTATGTTTTGCAGACTGATCGCGGAGAGATTAAGATTAGATACATTTCCATAATATAAAAATGTTTTATCAGGACGAGCGATGAATGCAAATGATGGAAAAATGATACTTGCAGATATGGTTAACTGTTTGGTTTGAAATACAGCATTAACCCTTAAAAAGGCAACATGCACCAGGAGACACATGTTTTATACCTTAATAGGAGCAATCTATCCTGGTGGAGATACAACTCATAAAATCCAAAATATACAAAATATTTTTAAATTTATTTGTGTGTGGTTTATTTAGGTGCCAATGAGATAACTAGTAACATCAAAGTAAATAAAAACAACAATTTTCACATCTCATTTTCCAGTCCTGCCTGTTTAAGGGTTAAGATGTGGGTTAAGTCATCTGAAGTCACTTTTAGAGATGATTTTTTTTATTTCTGACTCACAAGGAAGATTTTACTTTTCAGACTTTTAGACTCAGTTTATCGTGTGCTGTCATGTCTACAGAGCAGCATCAGGTGCAGCAGCCAAAAGAGACCTTTTCTGTAATAATGTTCATTGTTCTGTTTTTTTTTTTTATAATTAAAAACAACAGTAATAGTGTACTTTTGGTTAACATCTTTATATATTCCAAAATTGTGATTTTTCTTATGAAACTATAAATTAAGCTGATGAGAAGCTGGGTTTGCTCGGTAATTTTTGTGCCCGATGATCATCAGATTGAATGTTTTCAGTAAACATAGGTTCTTATTCGTCAGAAAAACATTTCTGTGGTTGCTTGGATTTATTCTGGTAAACGTATGAAAACATGACGCTGAAGGCGTAGATAAGCCAAGAAAAACCTGGTACAACTAAAAGGTCACGGACGACATGTAAGAATGTTAGGCTTGAATCGTCCTACCACAGAAATGAATGAGTTCATCCGAGCTGAAACAAACCGTTGTTCTGTCCCGTCCCAGATGGACAAGAGGAAAGAGCCCTCATCAGTGGACATCAAAGGCATTCTTTTGGACATGAGGAAGTACCGCATGGGCCTGATCCAGACTCCTGACCAGCTGCGCTTCTCCTACATGGCTGTCCTCGAAGGAGCCAAGTACATCATGGGAGACTCGTCTGTACAGGTAACTGCACCACGTACACCAGGACCAGTTCTGTCACTCATTCTGAACACATACTCGACTTTTTCCCCCTTTGAAGCTTTAGAGACTTGGTTTAGTCCCAATTTTTCAGCTGGAGTTTGTCCTCAGGAAAGAAAGAGTCAGTGAATTGATAAATGGTGTTTTCTTTCAGTGGATATCAGCGTACCTACTCCCAACCCTTAAAGAAAGATCACAGGCAGAGACTCAAACGGTTTCCTGACGCATCGAGTCCAAAAAGACGTTCATTGTTTTATTAAATGGAACAATGTTATGATTAAATGTTGCTTTGTCAGATTCTTTATAAGCAGCCTCATCTTCTTCTTTTTTTCTTTTTTTTTTTGTGGGCCTCTGTTTCAGGCTCTGGGCCAAATTTATGCTAGTAAACATATTTGTTCGACAGATGTCAGACCGTTTCACAACACGATTTAACACGTTTAATAGCTGTTCTCAACGTCAGTCGGGAGACGTGATAATAATTTAAACATGGGGATAGCTGCGCACATTTCCAGCCTGTCCTGGAAAGCTTTCATAGTGTTTTTCAAATCCAAATTTACTCCAGGAGCGCTCACTTGGCTGCATGAATTACAGTCAGTTTTATTTCTCTTGTGTCTGAGAGATTCTAATCTTTCAACACATCTTGGTCAAACCACGGCCGCATGATGAGACTGAAACCTTTTTTTTTTTTTTAACCCCCATATTCACTTTCTGTCTTCCATTCTTGTACTTTGGGGCCTTTTTCGTGGCTTGCAGTGGTTTATTTGCGTCAAGCCACAAGCGGATGTTTTTTCAGTAGGGTGATCTCGCCACATGACTTGGCTTAAATCCTTTTTTTTTTAATCCCACGCAACATTATCAGTACATCATTAAATTTTACAAATACCCTGACCAAATTCACACCAAATTCCAAAATTTTATTTATTGTATCAGTATTAAAACTCTCCGGGTCTTTTCTCTCTTGTACAGAATCAGTGGCGGGAGTTGTCCAGGGAAGACCAGGAGCCGGCGACTGACTCTCCGCCCTCAGCTCAGCCTCAGGCCAGGTGTACGACAGAGCGGTACAACGGCAACCAGCGAGGAGGACAGCTAGACGAGGGAGGAGACTACAGGCAGGACAGCAAAATACCCTCACAGTCTCCCTGCAAGGAACAGGAGCTGGACGGCAGCTCAGCACAGTCAGTATACCGTCACTCTGCAGCCACGAGCTGCTTATAAAACGCACCAATTATTGTCCGTTGATCATCATCGCCCTTTAGGTTTGTTGAGTAGGTTAAACAGATATAATTATGATCTCAACACAACTTGAGAGCTTAAAGGAACGGAGGTCATGCTCTCTGATACATCTTAAAATTTGGGATTACATGACACCAAAAGAAGTGTTGGATTTTTAACAAGTGATACCAACATTTTCACTCTTAAATCGTTTTGAATTTGACAGTTTCAGGCAAAAAAAACCCTGATAAATGTCGAGCAACAACATTTAGACCAAAGTGTTGGGAGATAACATTTAGAGACAAGATTAAGATATCATTTAAAAGTTGAGTAAATAAATAAAATGTGGAAGTTTAATAGTCTTTTGGTCTCTATTTCAAGTTTTTATGGGAGAGGTTATGTTGGGGTCGAAAATATTATCAATATATTGCCCAGTTCTACTAAAAATAATACAAAATAATAATAACAGAAGAATTATTGACATAAATCATTACAATCTGCTTTCTCAATTTAAGTCTTTAGACTGTTTAATTGAAAACACACGATGATGTCCCTTTTTTAAAACCTTTTTTTAGTTTGGTTTGTTTTTTTTTCCACACAGCAAGCGACGCAGAGAAGACAGCATCTCCAAATCAGGCACACCTAAGACACCCCAAAGCAAGCCCAGGACGAACGACTCAGAGAAAAAGAGAAAAAGGTGATTTAAAACCTTGTGTTTCCACACAGAAGGTCATCGGTTGTTTTTTTTGGTCACATTTCTTCCTCTGTGTGTATAGTTACATTTCCTTTTAATACAGAAATGACGACTTCTGTGATGTTGAAGAGACGTCAGAAGAGGGGAGAGTCATTTTTTCAAAGCTTCATTAACTTTAAACCCTGTAGAGAGAGAATCCAGGCAAGCGTGACTCACCCCCCCCCCCCCCAAAAAAAAAAAAAGCATCAATTACGCAGCACTAAAGTTTATTTTCCTAATCAGTGTTTCTCAATCTCACTCATTTACTGCAAAGCTGACATCTACTTCAAGTTCTCATAAAGACGAGACAGATAGACCTGATGAAGCATTTTATTTCTGATGACTGTGCTCCTTCACTAAAGTCATTTCTGAGAAGTCTTCCTCTGGTTTGGGTGGGTGGGTGGGTGTGTGTGCGTGCGTGCGTGTGTGTGTGACATGTCTCAGTGTGTGTTGTTCCAGTCAGCCTCCTGTTTGACCCGTCCCTCTTTTTAATCTCCTGTTGTGGTTCTTCTCGGACAGTTTGGGCTGCATTTGCTGCACATGACGAGAGCTGGCCTGTCCAGCGGGGGGCGGTGTACCTTCACCCCCCCCTCTCTGCGACAGAATCGACACCCGTGAAGAGCACATTTTATTTGAGGAGGAAGTTAACCCGCAGCTTTTTATAAACGACTCCCACTCTCGTACGTGGAGGTGTGTGTGTGTGTGTGTGTGTGTGTGTGTGTGTGTGTGTGTGTGTGTGTGTGTGTGTGTGTGTGTGTTTGTGTGTGTGTGCTGTGTTGTTTTCTTTTCTTTTTTTCTTTTCTTTTTTGTGAGTTGCTTGGCTGTGGTTTGGAGTTGTGTTCATTCTGGCTGCACTCTAGCATGGTGTGAGTGTGTGTGTGTGTGTGTGTGTGCGCGCGTGTGTGTGTACTTGCGGTTAATTGTTGACACTTTCAGGTGCAGTTGGAATAATGCAAAGTGCTAATTCAAACCCGTGCATCGTGGATTTAAACTCAGCTGCATCTTTTTATCAGCTCTACCCGATCAAATGTCAACTTGAGTGCACTTCACTTGCTATGCGCATCAAAGCGTTGCTGTTTGTTTTTTGTTTTTTTTTGCAACTAAGGAAGTGAGGACAGAGAATACAGAAACATCCGAAACAAGCAAATACTGCAGAATTACACCAATAAAGGAGAGAAATAAAGTAAATTCTCGTCCTGGTTGAAGCTGTCGGTTTGATGCATGATTCTGTGTTTTTTGTTTTTTGCTGGTTGTTCCTAACTTTCAGTTTTGTTTTTCCAGGGGTGTTCATGTTTCTCATCATAATCGGTTTGTGGGTTTTAAATTGCATTAGTTGTATTTTTGGTTGTATTTTTTTAAAAGTTTGAATGGAATTGGCGCACATGAACATTTGGGTGTGAGAAATGAAACAACAAGCATTTTATTTCCATATTAATGGGCTGGTTCTTGGAGGACGTTTGTAGATTAAATTGACTAAAGGACTACAGCCGTTAAATATTCATCCTGTAAAATGTAATTTCTTTTTTATAAGTTTTATGTTATATTTATTTTTGCATTAATGCAAATAAAAAAAACATGCAAAGCCAAACAGCTGGGCAGCATTAGCAGAACATTTAGGGCCTGATTTACTAAGATCCCAAATAGTGGGTACTTAATTGCGTGCACAGTGCAATAGATTGCGCGTTTCGTTTGCGTGCGTTTTGCGGGTGATCTACTAAGAATAACTGCGTGAATGAAAACAGGTGCAACAGGGTGGAGACAGCAGTATTTAAATGAGGGTTTTGCGTGTCTGAATGGAGAGTTTGGACGAGCAGAAAGCCGCAAGCGCAAAATGAAATGTGATCAGGTTCTAGTGGAAGAGTTTAACAAATATATTGAGTTATAACAAAAACAAATATTACCAGAGAAACCGACATATGGGAGAGTTTTTGTGACAAAGTCAATACTGTTAACACAAGTGGAAAAACGCCGTCCTGTGCGTATTCTGTCATTGTGCCTCCGTCTCCTCCTCTCTACAGTAACAGAAGTCATCTGTGCGCAGTGCGCAGCCGGTTAATACTTGCCCTTCAAAGGTATTATTAATAGATGCAGTTAGCGTCAGAAATAATACCTTCAGGTTTGGTAAATCACAATGCGCGTGCTAAATAACATATTTGCATTTTCTCCTCCCTGTATTTTGCACACTGGGGTTGAAACGCCCCATATTACATATTCATTATGGCAAACGTACTAAATGGACAGCACGTACTATCTTGCACAGTTGAAAGACGCAAACCTCAGTGCGCTGCGTTAGTAGATCAGCTTGCACATTTTTTGCGGGTGATGTCAAGTTTGCACACGTTTTTACACACGCAAACCTTTAGTAAATCAGGCCCTTAGTCAGCTAATTACCTTTTTCCTCGCTGGTTTTGAACATTGCAGCACAGCAAGTCACATTTATCACTCCTATGTAAAGCTTAAACGTTATTGTTGTGTCAGTAAAACGAAAGAAAACTGTGAAAAATGCGGCTTCCTGAGCTCAAGGTGACATCTTCAAACGTCTTGTTTTTTTTATGACAAACACAACATAAAAATAATTAATGTTAAAATATCAATGAAAACAAGCAAATCGACACATTTGAGGAGCTAGAAACTGAACATTTTTGTCATTTTTTGCTCAATAATTGACTCAAACAATTTCCAACCAGTTTTCTTTTGATCGACTAATCTATTCATCAATTATTGTTTCAGCTTTTATCTTCACAGCCCTTCTTCATCATCTGGAGGCGAGTTCGCTCTCAGATCGTCACATCTAAATGATGCGTTCAAATGCTCCAAATTTGTGTGTAAAAGAAGTGGAAATTTCCATCAAAGTTTTTACATTTATAGCTGCAGTAAGAACATCTGAAGAGAGTGTGACATGCCGCTTATTAAACACGACGGCTGCTTTCGCTGCATTGATAATCAATCCAACGTCGATAAAATGCTGCAGATATCTGTCTTTCTCTCTGTGGGAAAAGTTGAAATCTGCAAACTTGGCTTAATCTGAACACATTTATTACATTTTCTTTGGCACACCTTTTTTCCCGTGATCACTTTGTGAGCTGCACTGACATTTTGACAGATAAGAATTTTGATTTCAACCCTTTGTACTGTTTTTGTGTCGACAGGGCGAAAACCAGTGACTGCTAACCACCTCCACCTGCAGCCACGTGTGACTACAGCTCTGGCAGCAACGCCAACATCGGCAGGGATCTCCAGCTCTCTCTCCCAACCTCTCTGTGTCCTTCTTCCTCAACTCCAAACCACTCTTCCTCACCTCTACACTGCGACAGCCAGCTAACCCCCCCCTTCCTCTCTTCTTCATGTTTTTTTGTTGTTGTTATATATTTTGTTCCAGCTTGATAGCATTATCCAGCTGCTGCACACGCCCTCTTCTTCCTCTCATTAGCAGCATGTCACTCCCGCGTCCTTGCTCTCCTCATTTCTCGTCATCCTCTCTAAACTGTTTACAGCAGACACTTCGACATTCTTTGAAGAGAGCACATTTGAAAAGACAAACACACCAGCGCTTTAACACACCCACCCCTTGGCTACACCTCCACCATCGCCTGCGCTGCTTCTGGAGTCAGCAAATCTGTTTTTTTGATTTTAACATTATTATTTTGCTTCTTTGCATTCATGAAATCGAGACTGAAAATAGTGGCTATGCATTGCCAATTTGTAATGCTCATATGTTCATATGTGTATTTTTAGAAAAAAAAACTTTTTTCAGAGGCGAAAAATAAAAATGTTCTATTTTTTATAAGAGATTACTTGAAGTTTTTCACCGTGATACGGGCGGCTGGGTCAAATGAAAAGCACTGCCCCCTTCCCACATGAGAAATTCAGTGGCACGTAATATTTCCATGATGTAAATAGTGTTTCTTTTTTTTTTTTTAAACAAAAAGGTGTGTAAAAAGACATATTTTTTGCTTGTAAAAAACCAAACAAATGACGAAAGAGAGAAAATGTTACAGATTTGATTTAAAAAAAAAAAAAGCTGACCTGTTCTTTTGAAATGAAGTTTCTCTTCTCTTAGAGTGTAATCTACAAATAAAACTGGTATCATCTAGTTTACTTAACAACACGTCTTTGCCCTTTTTCTGCCTACTGCACAACATCTGTGACGAAAGTATTTAATGCTAATTTAAAGCATCAGTTTGACATTTTGGGAAATATGTTCATTTTCTTGCAGAGTGAAAATGTGCTACCTTTAGATCAGTGGTGTCAAACTGGCCCACTGGATATCTTTGCAAAGTATGTAAATTGCAGAAAAGTCATTATGTTTGTGCTGCTTCTGAGGTTTTTCAACCCTAACCAGAATACAACTCTCTGAAAAAACATATATATATATTATTAATATATATATATATATTAAATACATATTTTTATATTGAACATTATGCAAAATGTCATCAGCAGCTTCTGTGCAAAATAACATTAAAAAAACTGACATTAAAATTGCAAAACTTTCCTTAAAACAACTTAGCATGTTCATCTGTTTTGTAGATAGACGGTTTATTATAGTAAAGTTATAATATATATTATTTGTAGATTATTATGTGATGGTTTTACTGGTCATGAGATCAAACTGGGCTGTATGTGTTCCTAAAATGAGTGTGACACCCCTGCTTTAGATAGAGCTCTTCACCAGAAAGCAAATGAGCGAAATGTTATTTCACATTTTATACTCAAGTAAACTTGCTTTTAGGGGAGAAAATACCCTGTGAATCCCCCTTGACTGTTTTAAACAAATATTTATTTTAATATATGACATTATTATTGAAAAATTATTATAATATTTACTTTTAGGGGCCAGAAATAATATTCAAAGATGAATGTCTGATTTTTAGAGCCATCTGTTTTGGTTCCCTTTTGACTTTTCCTGAAAAACTGGCAGGACTCTCATTTCCCACAAGCAGTCCACACAGAAACCTCCCAAAACTGTGACGCAGCCCGAGAGGAAGAACCACAAACTGCGCAAAGCAGCGCAACAAGGTCAAAGTATGAATGTGAGTGCAACCTTGTTGTTCCCACTATGTTGGTTGTAGTGAGTTTTAGAAAAGAATCAAATTACAGAGGCGGGACTGCCAGGAAAACTGTGGCGCTACGCCAACCACTTTCAGTTAGACAGGCGGAGGCTGGGATCCCGCCATGAGTATAACACAATCAAAGCCTTTATCAGTCTAGATAAATCCACACTGATGTCACAATCTTTAATTAAAAAAAAAAACACAACATTCACAATGTTGTATTACTGGGAAGTGCACGTGTGGGGCAATTCCTGTACATGATGTAATATTTATACAACTAGAGGTTCAAAATAAAGACGGTTGTCTAAAGGGTCAGTTTACAACCGTGTCTCAGGAACAGACTTGTAATCGAGACAGTTAAACTAAACATACTGCATTACTGTCGGCTTATGAGCTTCGGTAAACAAAGCAAAGCTGTTGTTAAACTGACAAGATGTAAGTCACAGTCACACCTTCACAACGGCCTCAAACAACAACGACATGGGAAAAATGCAAAGTGTGAAAGGAAACTCTTTATTTTACAGGTCCCTTAGTTTAAAACTAATTTCCTGGATGCTTTCTGAGTAATGTGTGGGTGGTGCAAAGAAAAAAAAGAAAGAAAAAAGTCTTAAGTTGGTTTATTTGTACCCACTCAATATATTTGGATTGGAATGTAGTTGTGAATTTGCAAATCATCTTAACTGTTCGTAAATATTTAGTTTTATGTGTCAAATTTAGCATATCAGGTTTTTTTCTCAATCATTTCCTAAAAAAAACCTAAAATGTAAGTTTAACCATTTAACACCTACAAATTACTCAAAACATTTCCAGGAAAGTAATATAAAAAGGAAAGCACCTGTAAAATAAAGCAGACATTTCAGAGCTTTGACCCAACAAGCCAATTATAAACTGAAAATGGAAAAAACTACAAATGTGAGATTCAGAAGAGGGCTGGAGGGATGCCGCTCCCGAATAGAAGACTCCAGGAAGTCGGGATCTTCCATTTGTTAGGTTGTTGGCTCTGAAATGAGAAAATTGGGCAAACGGTGATTGGACATTTATTATTTTAAATCACACACTGTACTCTAATATAAAGTGATTTGTGCTGAATCAGATTAAACATGGTGTTGATTAAGATGGAGTAACTCTGCTCAGGTTTATCACTTACAGGACTGTCCAGCAGGTGAAGCCAGTCGTTCAGGTGATTGACGAGGGCGAAGGCGTCTGGGATGTTGTCGCCCTCTGAACAGAAGATCAACAGCACAGCCAGCGGGACGTCCTCCGTACAACTAAACACAACAAAAAGCACATATAGTCAGTCAGTTACTATGTTTAGCATCACACTGCATCCTGAAAGTTTTAAAGCTACATTTAAGTAGACATCTAGTCACAGATATTTACTATATACTATGTAACATGGCATTAAGGTAAAATGAAATCATATAAAGTAGTGTGATCTTTGAGAAACATCAGCATTTAAGTTAGAGCATTAATGATTGTATTGTACAAAAGAACAACACATTCACTACCAATGCTTTCTTTAAATGAAGGTTCCAATATCTCTGTATTGTAATTATAACATTTGTATTTCGTAATCAAGACAAAGGTTTTGTATAAGAAAACACAACAGTACTGCTGCTAATTACTGCATTAATTATGTGAAATATCTCATAATAGTACATCAGTATCATTTGTGGCTGTAACTGGTTAAAGGTATACTACACAGGATAGACTTGTACAAAAATAATCCCTCTAAATCATCACTTATGAGTCACTAGAAGTGTGTGGCGGTGTGTTTATGTGCAGAAACCATCTGACTGTATTTTATCATTATTTGCTGTGTTTGTGCTTTACAATGTAACTGCTGTAAAACTATCAGAATATAACATTTTATTGATCAGAATCACTGTTTCGTTCTCACCAGCACCGCTTGCTCTCTTCATTCATTCTAAAGCTCTCTCCACCGCTGCTGTCTCTCTCTCTCTCTCTCTCTCTCTCTCTCTCTCTCAAACTTCGGTTTATCAGAAGTAGCCTCACTTTGAAACCTTCAAATATAAAAATGACTCTTTCTTTGACTCCAGTGGTAAGTTTAGGTTTCCATGAAGTGTCACGTTGCTCGTTCACCGTACCTGTCTGTGTAGAGTCCTTTGGTGATGCCTCCTCCGGGGATGTAGAGTCGTGGCTCGGTGTTGCCGTCTGTTATTCCCGGGAAGGCTGACACTCGCTCCATCTCCCTCCAGCCGAGCTCCTTCAGCGCATCTTCGCTCACCTTCTGCAGAGCCGGCGTCACCAGGTACCTCAGAGGGGTGCTATAACACACACACACACACACACACACACACACACAGTTCACTTGTTAACAGCAGAGTCACAGAGATGCACCGTTAACGAGGTGCTCTCATGTGCATCGTTACGTACCCTTGCAGCTGTTGGTCATCCCTCTGGTAGGCGTGACTGCTGGACAGAACGACGGTCCTGGAGAACCCGCTGGATTTGACCCAGGAAACGATCAGCTGACGGAACTTTTTGGATTTAGTCTGCAATTAAAATAATGAATGCTGCTCTCATTTCTCAAGATCTTTAGAGAAAACATGCTCTCTCAAAACATTCTTGCTCAAATCTAGATTATGTAAGTATAAAGTTAACAAAATAAGCAAAGATATATTTTAATTTATGCAATGTGTGTGTGTCTGTGTTCCTCTCTATAATGAGACTATTTTTATAAAAGAGCTTAAAAGATTGACAGCTACAAAAAGTCATTGTAATATAAAGCTGTAAAAAAATGCAGTGATACAGGATTTGATCTGAATTCCCTACAAGAAGCCTTTTCAATTCTTGGTAACACAATCAGGGACATCAACACCAAGTTTATTCAAACTGTTGCGTTCACACCGTTGCCATGGCAAGACACAAACACACGAGTCAACTGATGATGGTGCATCAGTCTTTACCTGAAGAATCGGCGCCCTGATCTGAAGAACTGCCAGTTTCAGCTCTGCTGACGAGTAAACTGTTAAGGAAACAAGATTTTATCTGTTATTTGAAAGAAAAAGTGTTTTTCAAAACATACTCACTTTTTTTGTGAGTATGTTTTTACTCAGTGTTCACAGGGTTAAACTGGTGATGATCAAACCCATAAGTCAGTGCTAAAACTGTGCCAAGAGTTGTTTTTAGTCCTTTACAACAGCTGCCTTGGATGAAATGTAGACTCACAGCTGGAGGACACAAGACAGTTTGACCCAAATCAACTAACAGGAAGAATGGCCTGTTTATCAAAGCTTACAGCAAATTGAACTCCAATATAGATCCAAGCTTTTATGCCGGCTAATCTTAAGTAGAAGATAAAGAGATTTTTTTTCTTCAAACAGGCCCTTAGTGCTAGTTTAATGAAGGCAGCAGAGTTTATGTGTTACCTTCTGCAGCAGTGTGCAGCTCCTCAGCGTCTTCTTTGCAGGTGGGGTACGGGTTGTTCCCAGCCATGGGGATGAGACAGTCTGTGTGCAGGTAGCCCACTCTGCTCATGTTGAGAGTGGACACGACGAGGTCCACCGCCAGTTGGCCCACGTTACCGACAGCCACCGCCGGCTGGAGGAAGAATAAACGATGAAAAGTGTGAAATGTGGAGTGAATTGTGAAGGTGAAGTGGATGATATTGTAGCATATAAATAGTAGTTTCTCTTTGGTTGTGTCATAAAGGGGGTCCTACACCAGTTTTTTTTGGCACTGGCTCTTCCGAACAGATTAAATCAAATTGTTTTGTATCTATAATTATTTCGTATTTGATCCAAGTCCAAACTCATTGGTATATATTGGCTCTCTTTGAAAAATGAATATCTCATAACAACATTAGAGGACGTTAACTTGGGCTTTGGGAAACAGTGATCGACATTTTCCACATTTCCTGACATTTCACTGACCAAAAACATTAATCAAGAAAATAATTGACAGATTAATCAATAATGGAAATAATGGTTAGTTGCAATCTTAACCCAAACCATCTGCTAAAAACATATCAACATCTTCATACAACATACCAATCTGGTTTTCAGAATACAACTTGTTGCACAATAACATTTCATTTCAATATACTGCTGCTGCTACTACTACTACTACTACTACTACTACTAATAATAATAATAATAATAATAATAATAATAATAATAATAATAACAACAACAACAACAACAACAATAATTTCTTGATTGCATTGAATTTATTCTGATTTGTAATTGCTGTGTTATATCTGTTTTTTTTCATGTCTGTGAAGCACTTAGTAAACTTTAAAAAGTGCTGTATGAATAAAAAGCAGTCTTATTTTCTGTGGTCCTACATACTCAGTATAAAAAAGCCAGAATAAACCAGTACACTGATATGACAGAAAAAACCACAGAGCATCATAATCCTGAGTTTTTATACAGTACTTTTTCTTCTTATCTTTTACAGCCACAAACTACCTACTTTAATTTTAGCAGGACTGAATATGTGACTCTGTATGATCCACGGATGTGTTAAGAAGAATATAAAGACATGAATAATAAATATATATATTATAATAATGCAGACTTACTGTTGCAGTAAACTTACCATGACGAGGGTGAAACCTTTGAAGACAGGCGGAGAGTTTTCTGAAGAGATAAACATGTTTCTGTTTGTTTTATAGACCCACGGAGACAAACAGCTGCTGAATAATATGTTTAAATATTATATATAAATACTAAAAGTTATATTAAAGTTATAGTCTACCAGCTACTTTCACTTGTGTTTTCATGCCCAGTGCTGTGGACCTGATGAAGCTAAACGTCGCTCATTGATGACGACATAAGCCTTTTAGTATCCTCTCCTGATGCCTGAGTTTAATGGTCTAAATTAATAAAATAGTGTTTGGGTTTTAAGCTTCGTTATTTTAAGCAGGCATATCAGAGGTCTACTGCAGCTCTGCAAAGATGTACTGCGATTTAGAGATCTGCAACTCACTTTCCAACACGTAGACTATAACTTAACTTCTACTTATACTACTACTACTAGTAGTAATAATAATAATAATCACTATTATCATTATGATAGCTTTATTTGTGTAGCCCTTTTCATACAATAAATGCAACTCAAAGTGATTTACAACAAAAAGAAATTACATACTCAAGTGCTTCACATAAAAGGAACATAAAAGGAGCATAGAGCAATGTTTAACCCTCACATTCTGATCATATTCGGACTCATAATTAGTCTTTACACCAATTCACATTCATAAATTCTCCATCAGTCATTAATACATGTTTGATTAATCCTTAATAAAGCTGCCAGAGAGCAAACAGAGTGTATTCTATTTATTTATGGAAAAAAATAGATATTCACAATCACTATTTTATGGTCTTTTTTTTCTTCAAATAAACATAGGTCAATTTATTTTACATTTGCATATACAACAATGTGTATCAGTTGCACACACACACACACACACACACACACAAAAGATGCATTTTATTTCCATTTGTGTATACTGTAGGTCAATCTGACTAAAAGAAATGTGTATAGGGGGATTTTACAGCTCTCAAATGTAAGAATGGGTCAACTTTGATCCTGAACAATATGGGTTAAAAAAAAAAGAACAGAAAAGAAAGAGGAAAGAAATAAAAACATTAATGTTATATAAGATGGACTTAATAACAATAACAATTGTACATAGTAAAATAGCTAGGAATAGAATAAAGCTAATATATAAAATCAAGTAAAAATAGAATTATTAAAATAAGTACAGTAGTGACTGATAGAAAAGCTAATTAAAAGCTAAAGTAAAGAGATGAGTTTTTTTTTTTTTTATCTTAAAAATAATTAGTGAACTGCCTTGTATAAAAAAAAACCCTAACACACACACACACACACACACACATACACACACACACACACACACACACACACACACACACACACACACACACACACACACACACACACACACACACACACGTTCTTTATATGGATTTCCTAACTCTGTAACCAAACTTTATACTGTCACAACTAAATACCCAATTCTAACCGTAACCTCAAAGCCAAGTCTTAACCCTCAAATTGTCCTTTGAAGTTGTGAGGAGCGGACAAAAATAAGTCTTGAAAGGAAAAGGACTGTAATAATAACACATGCTATATTACTATTCAACATTTATTGGATTTTATATATTGATTAACCACAAAAGTTTGCATTAGAAAATACTATATTCTTGAAGATTAGAAGAGGATGTGCACACAAGTAAAAATAGTCTTGTTGGAAAATATTATGGATCCATTTAAAACCTTTTCCGCTTGACTTTGTTTCCTTTGTGAGTGAATTAGATGTAGAAGCAGAATCTGAGAGGTGACATCATTTCTTTATTTTCTGTTGTAGAGATTTTAGATGTTAGATTTTAAAGGGCTGTTTTCACTCTGTGACGTAGAGAGGAGGTGAGAGGAGGTGAGAGGAGGAATATATTGTGCTACTTTTATTAGTTACTAAATAATTTAAAGAGAGGAATGGAACCTTTCAAGCTCCAGCGGCCCACCAATATATTTTCAGCTAATGATACTGAGAACTTGTTGAGAGTGATGTTGTGGGGCGGACAAGTCATCTGAGATTCTTCTGTATTACTGCTGAAGAAAGTCAAAGTATCATGGTATTAAGGTGAAAAAGTTTTATTATTTTTCTCTTTTTTTGCTGTATATAAACTTTACATTTTAACGTAACAGTCATTAAATCAAAATAAAGTTGCTTCAAAGGCTTCACACATTGGGTTGCCACTGTGTATGAAATGCGCTATATAAATAAAACTGCCTTGCCTTGCCTTGCCTTTCACTTAAAAATCATATTCCAAGATATTGATGATTGTCTACATTAGATACATTAGTTGTCTTAATGTAATGTTATCACAGTGATTACAACAGGTCACTAAACAAGAAACTGTGCCACCAAACAGGAAAAGATCAAATATTTCTACTAATGCCGACAGTTCAACACGTCTCACTGAAAACAGACGAGGTTCTGTGACTTTCGTCACTTGGGTTTGACTTCATTGGGGATCGACTGGCCGTTCACTGCTGCCAGAGCGTTGTCCACCATCGTCTGCACCATCCTCCTCGTTGTGGTGTACGTGTTGGTCCCGACATGGGGGGTGATGATCACGTTGGGAAGGCGGAGGAGAGGATGATCCCTGCAACATGAACATTTTTAGTTTAGTTTATTTTATTTTATAGTTAAAAATTACATAAAAAGACAAAGAACAGATAATATACAGTGCAAGGAGAGTCAGAAAAACCAAAGTAAGCTTATTTAAAGAAAGAAAAATGTTAAAATTCCGCAATATTACAGAAAATAATGAAGCAGAGGTGTGACTGAACATATCACGAGTGTTTGGTAATCAATTGATACAATAAGCAGTGAGACTGTTCAGGCTATATTTTCTCTACTGACATCAGGCTTTGTGGAAAGATTGTTGGCTTATTTTAAAACAATTCATACATGTAGTAGAAATACATAGTACAACATTGGTTTCCACCCCATGTTCAGAACAACTGTCTCACATAATAACTCAATGAATAATACAGATTTTTTTTTTCTTTTGTTAAAGCTTTGCTCTGTCCTTTTACACTGGTGAGGTCTCCGAATACTTTGTGTATCAGTGTTCGTGCATAAACTGTTGATGTTTCGAGGTTATATCGAGCGCAGTTCAAGACTGAGTGCAGAGAGAATGAAATGCTGGTTGAGAAGTGTGGGTGTTTTTTTTTTTTCTCAGAGAGATTAGACCTTGGTAAAGGTTCAGGATGAGTCACGTCCAGTGCGGCTGCTCGAATCGTTCCAGACTGGAGAGCTTCGACTAAAGCATCCTGGTCCACGACGAGACCTGAGACATAAAAAGAGCAAAATTAGGCTACAGACGCATCTTAGAATAACAGTTAATAAGTCTATGAAACACATTCTTCTCACCTCTGCTGACATTGACGAGTGTTGCTGTGGGTTTCATGAGGCTCAGCTCTCTGCGGCTGATGAGGCCGGTGGTTTCAGGGGTCAGGTTGACCGCCAGCATCACGAAGTCCGACCTCCTCAGCAGGTCATCCATGCTTTCACAGTAAGTCGCCCCCACGGCCTCTTCATCCTCAACACTCCTGAGCAGCACCAAGATGAGGATGAAGTTGACCATAAACATTGTTGTATCTTAATATTTTAATTTTTTAGATAAATGGGTACAGTAGTTACATATCTACATTTAAGTAAGGCTTTTTTTAGTCCATTACTGGATTTTGACTTGATTTTTGTCATCCAAAACCCGTCAAAATTCATGTTCTTCACTATTATTTAATTTATTTTTGGGGTAGTTTCAGGTATTTTTGCTTGTGTTAAATGCACCATTACTGGTTTTGGTATTTTAATGATTAACTGCTAATATCTAGACAGATCTTCACCTTTGTTCATCTATTAGAAAAGTTCTTGAATATTATTAGTTTTTAAAATCAACATGATTAATTTACTTATTTTTACATTTTAAACATATTCTTAACCAAGACACATCATTTCAGAGGATAAAGGTGAAAAATCTAAATGTTGATGGTTTTGGATGACAGAAGTCCTAATCTAAAATCCTTAATGGACTAAAAAAAGCCTTGCTTAATTGGACATTTAAATAGTTGTTAAACAAATCACTTCTCCTTGTTCCATTTGATTGTTGTGGATCATATATTTCTTTGTTTTATCACCTTAATGAAAATAGTCCTCATAGTCTTCACAGTTTTACCTTTTCCTCCTGTTGTGATACAAGATCTTCATGTCAAATCCTTTGCTTCTTCGAGCGATTTTGTGTCCGATGTCTCCCATCCCGATGATGCCCAGAGTGGAGCCTGTGACTTCATATCCCATCAGGCATTGTGGTATGTGGGTGGTCTTTGGGTCCACAGAGACTTGATGACCTTTTGAAGGGGAAGAAAAAAACAAAACATTTCAGTCAGTTAAACTTTTTAAAACCATCAGTGATCGCTGCGGAGGTCTCTACAATTGAAGCTGTGCATTTCATACAGAGGCTGTAGGGTGCCTTTAAATGAAGATCATTTAATTACACATTTATTTAATAAATTTAATCTAAAAATGCATTTAAATTTTACTTTCATGTTATGACACATTAAAGTAGTCTGTTTTGTTCTTCTACTTTGAATAAAACAACAGTGACAATTACAGGATAATAAGGTTCAAGCTGAAATGCGACACAGGTAAATAAAGTCAGTGAATTGACAGAATAATGTTTCACAGCAGAATTGATCTTAAGTTTGCTGTTACATATTATAGCCGCTATAAGCTTCTTTTTGGTTTATTGCTCATGAAGAATGTTGCTCATGAAGAATGTTGCTCATGAAGTGTGTAAATACCCTGGCTTTATGTTTTTTTATGTATATTTAAAACAATTGGACAGTCTCTAACATTTATGTACAAATATTAAAATAACCACAGCTGAAGGTTGTGACTGATGCAAAATCTTCATAATCTGACTGCGTCTTGGGGACATTTAAAAAAAAATCTCTGTAATTGTAAGCAGTGAGTTGACCTTTGACCTCACCTTCAACAATCTTCCGTGCCGATGCCAGAAGCAGACCCATGGCCATATCTGCGGTGGCATCGCTGACCACACCAGGCGTGTTGGTCACCTTCACCCCGAGACTGCTGATGTACGGCACATCCAGGTGGTCGATGCCCACCCCTCCGTTGGCGACCACCTTCAGGGCTGGAAGAGAAGTGAGCAGCGAGGGCTCAGTAGGGGGGCAGGCGTTCCACACCAATATGGCCTGGATTTTTGGGGCGTGCAGCGGGGGGTTTTGCAGGAAGTCTCTGTGAGAGATGATCCTGAAGTGTTGTGTCATTATGTCGGTGACATCTTCAATGTAACCTTGCTCGCCCACCTCTGAGATCAGAGCCCACGGGTTGTCCTCCATCACCTGTGAGGAAGAGACAGACTTAAACACCTGGAAACACAACAAAGTTTTCATCAGTGGTGGAAAGTAAATAAGCACATCAAGCACTGTGCTTAATAATAGTTTTGAGGTACTTGTATTTTATTTCCATTTGATGCAACTTTATATTTCCACTCCACTACATTTATTTGACAACTTTAATTACTTTCCATATGAAGATTTGACACACTGGATAACATAACCAGCTTTTAAAATACAACACATATTAAAGATGAAAACAGTGGCTTCTAATCTTTTTGTCTTTTGACGTCTTTACAAAAAGCAGTGTGTGCTTTATTATAATTGTTTTTAATTGTCCTGTTTTTATGCCTCAGGGAGTGTTATCTAAATGTCGTTATATTGTTGTCTGACCCTCAATATAATGACATTATAGCTACTACCAATAATGATATATTAATAATTTAAACTGCTGTAGAATTGAGTTGTATTTGTATCACAGTTACAGTACTTGACATGTATATACCCATATGTATGTTTTTTATAGGTGTTTGTTTGTGTATGTTATGTAAGAGCTGTGTATGCGGGTATCAAAATCAAATGACCACTTGTCCTTTTTCAGAATTTTTAGATAGATTTATTTTGGATTCATACAAATTGTAGATATCTTGAAATACACATAATACTAGTATAATTTCTATTGAGGATATCATTTATTAAATTTCTAACTAGTGAAAGTACAAGTTTGACTATAGGAGAAATGCTACGAAGGATATCTAAAATGTAATCACAGATAGGAGTGTGGTTTGATTAAATGTTACAGCTTGCCACAAATCCTCTCTGCCTGCTGACAAACATTCACACACTAATGAATGAGAACAGAGATCAGAGAGCATTTACAGGACACATACAAAGAAAGACTAAATGAAAAGTGACTAAAAAAGTGAAAGAAACCAATAAATGACACGACCGCACTCACTAGTGTCACTTGTCCTGGTTTCCTGTTGCTCTTGACCCAGGAAGTGTTACGGGCATTTGGAGGATTTCAAAATAAGAGCTTTTTAAAACTAGAGATACAACAATCCTGCTGTTACTCACCTCTCAAAAAGAACACCATTGTCTTTTTATTTATTTATAAAGCCATCATAAATAAGCTACCATTTTATTTATGATCACTTTTTAGACTTTTAGACCGTTCACAAGGATGAATTAGCTCGTAAATCCCTGATATGAATACAGAACAGCTATGATTCTCAGTGGTGGAATAAACTTCAGGACTTCCTTGAATTAGAAAATGTTTTAACCCTAGAAAAAGAAGAAGAACAACAACAACTACTACTACTACTACTACTACTACTACTGCTGCTGCTGCTGCTGCTACCACTACTGCTACTACTACTACTACTACTACTACTAATAATAATAATAATAATAATAACAACAACAACAAAATGCAGCTCAAAGTGCCAAAAGAAATTATGAAACATCCATATACAGTATTTGTCAGACAGATCACTGTTCTGCTTCATGAACATCTAACCAGAGTTTGACATTTATGGTCAAACCAAACTGCACAAGTTGAGACACTGGACTTTGACCCAGACTTCAGTTTAGACATCTCACAGACTATTTATAATATAAACAATGGAAGAAAACCTTAAGAAAAAGGCCAATGCAAGATTAAATTTTAACCTGAAATCCTGTACTCATGTGGTATTTATTTTACACTTATTGTTTAACTTGCAGCCCCACTGTACATGATGAAGAAATTAGGTCTAGGTTCAGGTTTAGAGTTTCAAAAGTTCTTTATAGAGCTGGAACATAAAGATTATGCAGGAGATTCTGACTGTAGAGCAAAGATAATTTGATAATTTTAGGTGTCATATAGCAGACGTGTCTCTTTATATAGCAAGAACATTGTAAGTAATCATGTTCATATATGTCAGTGCACAGATTGAATTCAGTATGACTATTAAAACTCTCCTCTAGGGTACATATAATGAGATTATATTAATTCAGTGTTTGTACATTAAAATCAAACAGTAATATACAGTAGTACAGTCATAGATCTAGTAGGTTAAGTATCATTTAGTAGTTTCTATAAAATTTGAATTAACTCATACTGATAATACATTTTAGGGCAGAGGATAATCAAGATGTTCAAATATGCTTTACACAAGAAGATGAAAAAGATTCTAGATAATAAAAAATGCACTAAAGGCACATAGAAGCATACAATGTTAAATCTAACATTAAAAACTGCTCTGAAATGTTAAGTGAGTGATTTCTTGGACACAGGCACACATTTAACAGATCAAGTTGCATTTGGTTATTTAAAAAATCATCAAAATTTTGTGAACGCATCCCATAAACAGTTTGTTATGATACAAAAAGCAGGTGTTAGAAGAACAACAACCTGTACCAATCACCTCATTATTGTAACTACGAACTACGTTCACGTCACTCCTCTGCACCCCCAATAACAGTATAATCATCACACCTCTGTTAAAACATCTTGACCCCTGACCTCCAGTCCTCTGTCTTACCCCAACCAAAGTTTGCATGTAACGGCATCTGCTAAATGCCTAATCTATAAGCACAATACCTGTTTTTGTTGCAGCTGGTATGCAGATCTGTGCAGGTTTTTCACTTGTGCTGGACTCCAAAGTCTCCTCACACACTGGACGTAGCGGAGACTTTGCATTCTGTTGGTCAAGTTAATGAAATTGTCGATAAAGACTTTTATAATCTCTTATAATGTTACAGAAAAAGTATAAATATATTAAAAGCAGCAGTAAAACCACATGCAAAGTACTCAACAGGCGGACAACACTTACTGCTGATGTGCAAATAATCTACAAGAGACACCACATATTATACAAAGTTTGCACTCTGCACAGCTATATATTTCATATAAGTGAAAATGTGCATGCAGTGAAAGTCCAGAGGTCAACCTGCTGTAAATAAATGATTAACATGTAAATGTGGGTCAACGAAACAATCACAAACTTATGGGAGCTAAGAGAGAATAATCAGATGCATTTAAGTGGTGAAATACTTGATAAAAATGTCTTTTCACTGAGAGTTGGTTAAGCTTTCACCTATTTCAGCTGAAACTTGTTGAGTTTTTCTCAGCTAGTAAGACTCTGAAGTATTAGGGGGCAGCAGATGACATTTAGCTGTTCTGTGACGAAATCTCACCTCTAATTTGGTTTAGATGAAGACACAGATTAAAACTTGAGAGGCACTGAAAGCAGCACACGGGGCCATCGACACCCTGTGGCATGGAGAAAAGGAGGAGGGGTGGAGACTGGAGAGGAATTCATTTAGCACAGTGGCTGGGCAGGCAGGGGCTCCAGGGTGGAGATTGCACAAGACTGAGCAGAGCGTCCAATGGCCAGAAAGCAGCACACCACCACCACCATACATAAAGAGACAGTACACAAGAAAAGCCTGCTCGGGGTCTGAAAGGATGAAAAGAAGTCCAGCTTGCTATTCGTGTTTGCATCCCTTACTTTCTGCAGATGAATCTTCTCCCCAAACTTAGTGGAAACATCCTTGAGGGGAAGTCAAGCAACTGTAACAGCATATAATAATACTTAGTATATATTTTACATATATTTTATTATAAGTTATTTTCTTGGATGACTTAATTTTGTGTATATTTTTGACTGCAACACAAAACCACAAATGCACATTACTTGTATGTGCAAACCTACTTAAGTAAACCTGATTCTGATAACTGGAAGAGCAGAATATTAAAAAAGGGGCAAAAATTGTGGTTAATAAAGCACAGATTTACACCAATAGAATATATGAATGAGCAGGTACAAGTTTGGATTCTATTAGATTTGTACATTTTAAAAGGGAGGGAAAAAAACATTATTTACAAAAATATACATGCAAATCATATTAAAAAGAGAATGATGGGAGTGAGAAATTGGGTTACGGTTAGATTGCACTCAGAGTCCCATATTTGCTTTAGAGAAACAAATGCTGCATAAATTTGCCTTTATCTTTTTCATCCAAGCTCACAAAGCCACAATGAGAAAATATTTTCACAACCATATGTCAGTGAGGAAGGAAACTTTATTCATTTAGCAGCTCCTAAAATAGAGATTACATGTGCACAGAGTCATGCAAAAACCACAAAATATAAAATCGTCATCACCACATTGAGAAGCAGTAAAAGGATACAGGTTTTAGATGTGTTTTGCAGGAGGGTCTGCCAAAAACTAAACCAACAACACTGAATGAGTCACTCTGCCTGCTGACGCTGATGTCTGATTGTTTGGGAATCTGTGATTGCAATAAACTCAACTAAAGCGTTGATAACCAGCATTAAATGTCTTCTTCTCTTCAAGATCTTCAAGGTAATCCCAACTTGAATGAAAAAAATTACAGTAAGAGTCCATTAACCCTGAGGTATTTTAATCTACATCAGGACACAAATGCTATTTAAACATTCCACCACTAGTTGGTAGTATTACAGTAAACTGTGACTCTGTCGCAGCTCTGTGAGGACTAGAGCACATGTGTTTGAATGAGTTTATCACTGCTGGCACTTCTCAATGCTGCTGCTCTGCTCTGCTGTATGTTGGTGTGTCATCGCTGCATGACCTGCCTGCATTGATGCTGCTTCCTCTGCAGGATGCATGACACCAGCCACCTTTTGTTGTTCTATTTGCAGCTGCATATCAATACTGTTAATCAGCAGACAGCTGCAGCACTGTTTAAGACGGTGGTTCTCAGTCTATATGGCTTCTGATCTTGTGACCTTAAAAAGGAAGATGGTGTGTGTGTGTGTGTGTGTGTGTGTGTGTGTGTGTGTGTGTGTGTGTGTGTGTGTGTGTGTGTGTGTGTGTGTGTGTGTGTGTGTGTAGGTGAGTCCTCACCACATATTTTGGTCCTATATTGTTTCAGTGGAAGGATTTTTACGCACCCGAAGAGCTAGACGTTTTGAGCGTTTTAACAAAAAAAACAAAATGATAGAAAACACACCTTTGTACAACAGAAATCAATTCATTTTTCTCTTTCTAATCCCTCTTGTGATCCCTCAGATTGATTTAGGGATCCCTTTTGAGGCTCCAGACTTGGACAATGTACTATGTAATAAGCCACAAAGATTAAAGTCGCTTCTTAACACATAGCTTTATTTTAACTATTTTAAATCAGCTCATTTTAACATTTCATTTATTATTGTGTTTAATGCATTGTCATTATGTATGTTCATGTTGTAAACATTGCAGAAACCGTTTTTTTCTTTTTAAATATTTTTTGTGTGTTTAAGGCAATCTATTATATTTTTGAATGTGCCATTATTAACTGGATTAAGGGTTTCCCTAACTTCATAAACTTTACTTTTCTGCGAAATATCTTATTTTAACTTTACATTTTTTTCAGGGAACCTTTGCTAGCATGAAAGGTCTTTAACACCAGTGTAAAACTCTTCTCACTCATATAGTTTCACACATTTTATTAAAATGAATATAAGACATGAGGTCACAAGCTCACCACTTTATGCTGATGTGCATTTTTTAAATGTGGCTAAATCTGGCATAAATGATCTCTTCTCATTGTGAGATTAATGTTTGTTCTGCATGGTCTTTGTTTAATAAGATTTTCGCCTTTAACTGTGTGTGTGTGTGTGTGTGTGTGTGTGTGCGTGTGTGTGTGTGTGTGTGTGTGTGTGTGTGTGTGTGTGTGTGTGTGTGTGTGTGTGTGTGTGTGTCCCTGCACCAAGCCAAAGTATCAGGGAAGGCCATGTGTGCAAAGCAGCTGCAGATCAGTAGTTTACCTGCTCTCTTTCTATTACATAATCCGACCATATTGAACCACAAGGTGTCCGCTCCTGCTCCTTCTCCTCCTCCTCCTCCACATGGTCAAACTCGCTCGCCCAAACCTTTTTCTCATCCACCTTTCTTGACCTCCCTGCATGTTCCTCCCTGCTCTTTCCAGATCTCCACCAGCTCCTCCCATCCAGATTTACCCCGTTCCTGATGTGCAATGTGGCTGCAACCCTCTCCTTCCCTCGATCTCCTCTATTGCCCAGGAGTCATTGAGGCTTTTAATTAAGCCAGTTCAGATCTCCAGCCAACCTCCAGTTCAATCTGCTGCCACGTCCGACAGCAGGTGGCTTTTAAACAAAGTACTGACTCACGTGGTAGACACAGCAATTATCATCTCCGCTACATAACACAGCATTTTGAAATCTTGTTGACAACACTCCTCTCTGATCAATACACAAATATGAAGGTGTGATGCATGGCACACCAAGAGGTCGAAGGGGAGTTTATTGTGTTTTAAGGAAAATGCACCACACGTTTAATTTAAGATATTTGCTCGAGTATCATGTTCAGTGCCACCTCTCTTCATTAACACTTCACACAGTGTCAGTTTATTACAGAATTAGAGTCACACCCTCATGTTTGCAGGCAGGTGAGGACTTATACCTGATCTATGGTGTTGGTCACGGTACAGAGGAGATGCTGAGTGAAAAAGTCCTTAAGTAAACTCCCTGTAATAGATTGCTGACGTGAGTCCACAGGCCAATCCTGACTCAGCTTATCGGCGCCAGAGAGCTCTTTGAAGTCAAGGTGTAGCTGCTTTCACTCAGCCTCTTCTGAGCAGATAAAAATAAAACTCCAAAAACAATACAGATGACTTTCCTGTAGGATTTATAAATGGTGTTTGGGCTGACGTGTCATATCTACCGCTTTGTGTTGTATGGCAGCAATAAACTGCAGTAAAACAAGACCTGAAAAATTCAATTTACCCTCACTTTTATATTTACTCTCCAGCTCTTCAACTCTTCAACTCACATTCAGAGACAAAATAATAAAAGTGATCTAATGAATCAGAAACAAGATCTACAGTCAATGTACTGCGTATGAACATTAGGAGATGGAAAGGTTAATTTAATCAATCAATCAAACTTTATTCATATAGCACCTTTCATGCAAAATAGCATGCTTAACAATACAATGAAAATAAACAGTAATGAATGATCTGTAGCTTATTTATAGGTTTCCAGAATCGAGAGCATTGCAGTAATCAAGCCTGCTAGTGATGTGTGTGATGTGGTGTGCATACAATAAAACTCTCATCTGCCAGGGAGAGAAATGACTGTGCTTTATCAATATATCAGCTTTATCGTCTTCAAATATGGTGATAAAAGGCAGTTTTAGTCAGATTACTGAGATTCAAGATTTGAATCAGGGTCTAGATGCATGCCAAGATTTTTTTGCCATGGGCTTTGCGTTTTGTGCCCAGGATTTTAAATTGGTGGACAGCATCAATTTTTTCAATTGCAAGAAATTATGTGACATCCACAAGTTGATAGGATCATTGCATTGAACCAGTTTATCAATTGGGCTGATGTCATTGGGTGATATGACCATTGTGTATAATATTATGTAAATACAGTTGTGCATCATCAGCGTAGCTATGTAAATATATCATGTGTTCTCAGATTATATTTCTCAGTGGCAGCATATAGACACTGAACAACACAGGTCCCAGTATGGAGCGTTAAGAAACCATGTGTTATGCTAGTGTTGACTGACAAGTGGTCACCAAGGGAGACAAAGTAGTTTCTGGTGGACAGATATGTCCTAAAACCAATCAAAAACTGACCCAGAGAGGCCAACACACATCAGTGGTCTATTAATATGGATGTCATGATCAACTGTATGAAAAGTAGCCCTAGAGTCTAAAAGTACTAATATTGAGACTTTCTTGTCATCCATGTTCATCCTTGTATCATTTATAACTTTAATAGTGCTGCAGTGCTGTGGTGATGATAACAGCCAGATTGAAACTACTCAAATACAGCTGAAATTTAGGTAATCTTTTCACTGTTTTAATACTAATTTCTCAAAAATTGTATTTACAAAAGAAGTAATTGGCCTGAATTATAACTGAATTATCATTCATCTGAAGCAGAAGTATTGAGATCATTTTCTTTGCAGAATGTTACTTGAATAAAGGTACACACATATAAGTACTTAAAGTATCAAAAGGTCAGTAGTCATTACACAGAGTGGCCCATGCCAGTTTTATTATATTTTCTGGATCATTATTATTGATGCATGAGCTTTAATGTTATAGCTGGCTGAGGTGGAGCTCATTTTAACTGCTTTATATACTGGTGGGAAGTTTCATCTTGCAGCATGTTTCATTAACTGATTGTATGTTTTATATGTAACTTTTAAGTAAAATAACTATAACCATTAAATAAATGCAGTCAAATTAAAAAGTACAATACTTCCTTCTGAAAGTCAAAGAAGTAGAAGTATAAAGAAATATCAAATGGAAATGAGTGCCTCAAAATTGTACTAAAAGCACAGTGCTAATGTATCATGCATTTGAAAAATAAGGAATAATGATTACATTTATCTTTTTTTTAATATGAATTTCCTTAAAATGTTTGCTTCTATTAAAACATTGTTTTACATTGATGGGGACAGCTTTTTAGCACATGATTGCAATGTTGCATAGGCTAATTTCAAATATTTTCGTCCCTTTTATTGATAACTGCCAGTCATCTTAGCATTCAACAGGTTCCTGGTATCAATATATAGTGAATATATAGTTAAACTGCATGTCTAGTTGTTGAAATTGTGGGTCTAATGAAAACAACAATCATCTAATTTTAACATTTTAGTCCATGTGTAATTGCAGAACAGAGAAAATAGGGGTTTGCATGTGTGTACATTTGGGTTTGCTGTCAGTTAACTCATTAGCAGCCTTTTAAGCCTTTTCAGTGTTCATGCTCTCTTTTCAGTGGTCATGCTCTCATCTGCCTGCATTTCCTTCTCAATGTGCATCTCTTGGCTCACATTTTTCAGCACGCAGACATTCTTCATAGGACACATGCAGGACATTCTTCTGACTGATGAAAGGTAAAGATATTGTAGTTCATGTATTCAGTGACTCAGCTTTCCCTGAGCTCATGGGCTGTTCCTGATTTCCCCTCCTGCAGGTGCTGATGTCTTGCGGGAATGCAACAGAGACCACACACACACACACACACACACACACACACACACACACACACACACACACACACACACACACACACACACACACACACACACACACACACACACACACACACACACACACACACACACACACACACACACACACACACACATGTAAGCACACACACAAACAGAGTCTCTCTAACGGTTCTGAAGAAGCTCAACACGCAATTCTCAGCATGTTCTGGTTCAGAATAAATTCACCTGCTGGGTAATCCAGTCAGCCTGAGCATTAGTCTGCTGCTGATGACGCACAGAGAGGTAGAGCTGGCCTTGTTCTCTGACTGCTGGAGGATCACCTGCTCCTCTCCAGTGTCCAGTGACCCATGCTTTTGTCTGCTGATACAGGGGACACCCACATCACACTACTACCAATAAAGCTCTTTTACACAGGCTCATAATATCACATAATATTTTGATTTGCAGCAGAGTCACTATCAACTTTCTTTGTTAGAAAAGCAGGAAAGCAATGCTGTCATTAGGCAGTGTATTAAAAAGTAAGAAATGGATTTCACATGGTGTTGCAGAATGTTTCACTTTTATGGATTTTTTCCTCAGTGAGATCACAGTCTTAACAGCCTTAGCTCACCTAAAAACTTTTGGACACACTCCACAGCAGGCTCAAGGCAGCACAAGGTTAGCTCTGTGTGTTAGGTAACAGATAATCAGTGAGAAGATGTTGTTGGTACTGCGCAGATCAGTGGCTTCTCCATCCAGCACCCAGCTACTTATCCTTGTCTCTAAAGCAGCTGTTACCTAATGACAGAGCCCGTGTAGAGCCATGGGCCGGCCGATTTAGAAGGTGGCCCTCCAATTCAAAGCCTCTTGGCGGTTGAGCTGTGGCAGACCGGGTCTCACTAGTGTGCGTGCGTGTGTGCGTCTATGTATATTGATGAGTGCGAAGTTGGGGATTGCTCTTCAGTGGACAGCCAGTCAGATCAATGTTATTCAAACCTATTAGTCAGAGGTTGCAGTGTTAGCTCTACAGTACTCAGGGACTCTCCCTCAGGGTCAAATTCACTGATGAGCCCTCACTTCTGTTAAGGATGAATAATAATGTTGTCTGCTGGTTAAAGGTCACAACGGAGAGGCACAACTTTACTGTGTTGAACAATGCAAGCATAACACTGATCTGAACTCCCTCCGGAAATGCATTGACACAGTCATTACTGCATTTTGACAGTGCAAGCATTGAGGCTTGGTTATATTATCTTGAATTTGCACTCTACAAAACTTTGACATTATCTTTGCTCAGTCCCAAAAAAATGATTTGTTGATGTTTTTTCTGCTTCTGCATGAAGTTCACCACATGTACACATACAATGTTTTCATTATTTTCATAATGATCACATAATACTGTTGATTTTTTGTTTTGTTTTTCGTGATCTCTGTCCAGGACAATGTCTGCACCTGTACTCTACTTAATTAGGAGCAAAAATCTCTGCAAACAGACATCAAAACCTTAACCCATCTCATCTTGTTGTTGCATATATCACCACTGTTGTATTTAAACATATTATTTGTCCATCGTGAATGTATTTCTGTTGACCAAACCTTGGTGTATGGCAATGTCCAAGCTTGTGAGATGAGACTTATGAGCATTTACCACTAAAATTCAATAAAACTTTAAGAAGGAACATAAATTGCTCTGAGTGGCTCTTCTTTTGAGTGATGGCTTATATTGTACATACATTGCTTTGTTTTACAGCATTGCAAAGAGAGGCCACTGAAGCTAAGATGATGTCTATGGTTATACATTTATGCGCCATTGAAGGATATGTTCACAAGTTTTCAAGTCCATTCTAAAACAACAGTCAGGTGACTACTGACCATTAGGAGATCCCCTCCAAATGTGCGTCCCGGTGTGCTTTATAAGGCCGTTAACGAAATGCTCCCTGGAACACCACCTGAATAAGCCCCATGCCTTTGACTTCCACTAATCATCTTAGGCAAAGCGTGGCTCTCAATGTGCCTGCATGGGAACACCTGTACCAGGCTATGTGAATGCATGGTGTTTATCATCATAACCTTCCTTATTATCATCGTCATCATCATCATGCAATGCTCAGAAATGAACTAGTTAGGCTTATTATGTTGTCACTCCAACATAAAGTCTCAGTTTAAGGAAAAGCTAAGGAATGCAACACATGTACAGAAAGTATTAAAAAGGAAGGTTTATCTTTGGCCAGTATGGAAAAAATAACTAGACACATAAAACACGCAATGCATGCAAAACCATCTTTGGCATCAAATTACAATTGCACGAAATTGCTCCCATCTTTGCATTGAAGATGAGAGCAGGAAGGCTGTGGACACTGCAGGCTTGTAAAAACAACCAATACATGTGATTCTCTTTTATTAAAAGGCTGTTATGAGCTTTGAAGGTCCACTTGGGTTTTTCTATTTTAAAAAAAAAAGCAACAAATATCAAATCTCAGCAACTTCTCGCCCTATGAATTTGTTGAATAAATGATATAAAAAACAATCTCCATCCTCTGAGGACACTGTGTGGTTGAAAGCTTGTAAGGAAGCTTCAAAAAACTAGTCAGTGGGCTGTCCAGTGGTGGAAAGTAACTACGTGCATTTACTCAATTACTGTATTTGGGTACAATTTAAGGTACTTGTGCTTTACTTTAGTATTTCCATTTTATGCTACTTAATACTTCTACTCCACTGCAGTTCAGAGACAAATATTGTTCATTTATTTAACAGCTGTGGTTACTTTTAAGATCAAAAACTTACATGAGATAATATATGTTGAGTGCATGTATTACACTAAATTTAGAGCACTACATAAAGATTAAATCAATGAAAATCTATATAAAGTAGTTCAAACTAGCTCCACCTTGAACAGCTGCAACAGTAACATGCTGCTTACACATTGATGGTGCAACATTAACTTTTTGACAAACAAACAAACAAACAAACAAACAAACAAACAAACAGACAAACAAACAAACAGACAAACAAACAAACAAACACCCAATAAGGAAACGCTATCATAACTCTCTTGGATCTACAGTGAGGAAACACCAGGGGCAAGATAAACATGTAAAAATTAAGAGTACCCAAATAAATTAAAAGGCAATAAAAGATTAATGAAATATATAATAAATAAATAATAAAAATAAAGTGGGTAAAACCAGAAGTGTGAGGAGGGGCACTGAAAGGAAAACAAAGATAAGAAGGAAGAAAATAAAATAATAAAACAACTAAGATTAAATGTGATTAAGTACAACCTATTTTATCAGGAGATAAAACAGAATAAAGGGATAGTCTAAGTAATAAAACAGGCTGAAACAAAAAATAGAAGATAGATTAATAAAAATATATACATTTCTTTGACACTGTGGTGGCATCAGCCATCTTTTATGGGGTGGTGTGCTGGGGTAGCAGTATCTCGGCTGCAGACAGGAAGAGACTGGACAAACTGATCAAGAAGGCCAGCTCTGTCCTGGGATTCCCCCTCAACCTGGTGGAGGTGGTGGTAGAAAGGAGAATGATGGCCAAGCTGTCATCTCTAATAAACAACGACTCCCACCCCATGAGGGACACTGACTGCACTGGAAAGCTCCTTCAGCAACCAACTCCTTCACCCAAAATGTATGAAGGAGCGATATCGCAGGTCCTTCGTCCCTGCAGCTGACAGACTGTAAAATCAGCACTGCTCCCAATAAACCTCACACACCCCCGAACTGGACAATTTCACACACTGCACTTTTTCAATGTGCAATATATATATATGTGCAATATCAGTATTTTGGATATACTACTTCTTCAATTCAACTGTGCAATATAAATATATTTAAAAAAATATTTTTTTCCTACTTTAAAATCCATGCAAACTCAGGTATTTCATTATTTGACACCAATATTACTTTTGCATAATGCATAATGCATAATAACATAATTGCATAATGTTACTATTTTTTTTTACTATATTTTTTACTGCCTGTTTGTTTGTTTTATTGTTTGTGTACTAATTTATTATTTAGTGTTCTTTATTCTCTCCATTGATGCTCTTTCTATTTTTTTTTTGCTACCCACTTGCTGCTGCACTAATGTAAATTTCCCCACTGTGGGACTAGCCTAATAAAGGAACATCTTATCTTATCTTCATGTCAACCTCATAGTTTACTCATGTTCATGAGATATTTAGAGGACACAACACTTCCACAGTGCAATAAATTACACTCAAAATCACGTTTTAAACCTATTTTATTGACTTCATTGGTAAAGAAAACGTTAAACTTGTGTGCAAACTTTAACACGCTTATCGCCATACAGATGCCTAGGTTTTTGTTGCCAGGACAACGACGGCTCCCATTGGCCGCCGCCCCCACCCCACGTGATGCGAAGGGTTGACGTCACGGCCAGAGTCTGCAGGGCTAAGCGGAGCCTGAGCTGCAGCTGAAGGAAAAAGCCTGCTGGAGTTTGGACTGAAAGGAGCCGGGAAACTCACAGCTCTCTGTCCTTCTCTGTCCCTCTCTTGAGTGTGTTAGTGAGTGTGTGGCTCCTGCAACCTGTTGTCGTCTCAGAAAACTTTTGACTGCTTCGCTGCAAGGTTATGGACTATTAACAGGAGACTTTTTAAAACACCTTAACTTCACAACTAAGAGGTAAGTTGTCGCTATATTGTGCCCGTTACGCTCGCTCCGCTTCCTGTTACTTTTTGTGTGTGTGTTTTGCTTGTATGTTCAGGTGAGATGAAGCTGTGCAGGTTGAAGCAGTTTCTTTTACAGGTTTAAAACGATGTAATGTGACAGGATTTTGAACACAATACATTTTCCTCCTCCACAACTTTGCACTGCAGCAGCTCCAGCTTTACCTACATGTCTAATCGGATGAGGCTTCTCCTCCTGCCTCCTGTCCTACATATGAACCTCTTTCAGATGAGCCCGGAGAGAGGCTTGTAGTCCGCACACTCTCTCCCTTGTTAAAGTGTAGCATGAGTGAGATACAGGAAGTGAAAGAGTCCTGTAACCACACACACACACACACACACACACACACACACACACACACACACACACACACACACACACACACACACACACACACACACACACACACACACACACACAGGGCTGAGTGAGGCAGGGTGTCTCATTTCAGCAAATACACATCAGTCAGTCAGTGGATTTAAAGCAGGAAAGGGGAGGTATAGCATTGTTGCCCTGGGGGTGCTTCACTTTGACAAGTGAGCAGAAATGTTTATTTTACTGTGAATGAGTGTGTGTGTGTCGTTCCCCTCCCTCTCATCCATATCCTGTCAGTGTGCAGTCACAGTCTAGTGTTATTATTATTCTCGGTTAATTGATTAGATCAGTCCATAAAATGGCAGAAAATTGTGAAAAATGTTGATCACTGTCTCCTAAAGCCTTGAATGATATCTTTTTATTTCTTGTTATTTCCACAAAAGTCCACAGATCTTCAGTTTACTGTCACATAAGACTAAAGAAACTAAACAATTATTAGACTATCAAATTAGTTGGTGACTTATTTAATAGTTGACAACTTATCAATTAATTGTTGCAGCATTAAATTTAAGTAAATCTGTTAAATGTATTTCATGACTTTGGAAAAAAGTAACAGCACAAGAAAGAAATGGCAAAGCAACCAGTCGATCAGTCACTTGACAGAATTTTTTAAAATCAGAAATTAGTCTTGATTATCCATTAGTAACTTTAAAGTATATTTTCAAACACAAATGCCAAATATGAACTCGCTTGTCTATTGTGAAGATTTTCTGCTTGTGTTTGTCTCATATTGAAGCTAACTTAAGATCTTTGGATTTTAAACTGTTGGTCAGAGAGTTTGAAGACGTCACCTTTGGCTCTGATAAAAGTTGACAGCTGTTTTTATCTATTTTCTTGCATCTTATAAATCAAACGATTAGTAGATAATGAAAATAAATGTAATTTGTAGACCTAACTGAGACAATCAGAAGACCAGACAACTCAATTTTGATAATTAATTTGTTTTTAAAATAATTTATTAAGCAAATGTATCAAGTCTTGCTTCCTACATGTGAGAAATTTCATCTTTTTATCAGTTTTATATAACAGGAAATTGTATAAATTTTGGTTTTGTTTCAACAGTGGGGAAAATACTCACCATTTGACAGTTTTTAGAATAAATGTTGAATCAATTAGTCAGGGAAAAAAGCAATCAAATCGACAAGAAAACTCATTATTTCTATTACATTAAATAGCTTTTCATCAGTGAAGCATGTTGGTTTCAGGTGTCCAGCAGACAATTAAGTAGCTGAAGTAGGTCTGAGGATTAAATGGACTGAAGATGAGATTGCTGCCTCTCAAAGTGGCTTGTAGAATTAAGAGACCTTACTTGACCCTGTGCAAATTTACTTTCTTTCCTTTCTTTTTTTTTTTTTTTTGGCTGGTGGCTCGTGGTAATTGAATGTTTTGGTTTTGGTTTTGGATGTGGGATGTAATCAAGACCCTGTGATGATGGTTGAATTTCCTCTGGCGTTCCCACTAAAATGAGATGATCAGGGAAGGGCGACGGCGCAGAAAGAAGATGAAAGCTTTAGACGCAGAAAAATAAGAGAAAAATACACACAAAGACTGAAATTACACTATTTAGTTTTGCTCCACATCATCTAGAAAGCTTTACATGTTTTTTTATGGAGATTTCAACTAAAATTGAATTGAAAAACGCTGTCCAGCTACTCCTCTTTACCTCAGGCAGCCGACACAACATAGCAAGAACATTTACAGACCCGTAGAGGTGCTGACATAAGGGTGGAGTCAGCCGATAATAGCCCCCTTGGTGTAAAAAAGCATCCCTCCAAACATTTCAAGATGCAGAATGCTTACAAATACACGCTAAATTTGTACATGAGATCTATTTTTGGTGGCGTTGGTGTCCTGCGGGTTTGTTTTGGGGCCACATTGGCAGCATCCTTTGTAGTTAAGGCTCGTCTGGGCAGCGGTTAGTGCTCTCTTTGAATTGAATCAGAGCTTTTTTAGAGAAAAAAGGAGAGCGAGAGAAATCAAGCATCGCAAGGATTTAGTGGAAGATCAGCAGCGAGAAACTGACTGGAGGATGAAAGAAAAAGGAGGAGAGAATTAGAAAAGCCTGATGATATTTGGGATTAACAAAAAAAAAGAAGAAGCTGCATTTCTCCCAAGCTGTGCAGCAGATATCGCTGGCAGAGAGAGGTGTGGGAGTTGTTTAGTCATCGGGGCAGATTGACATTTCCATCTCTGCAGCCTTTTGTCTTTACAACAGCGCTCCGGCTGTTCAACAGAAAGGCACATTTAGATGTTCGGCGTAAAGTAAACATCACTCTCCGCATGCAATCAGTGACAATTTGCTGCAAGTGTGTTTACAGTGACGTGTGTGTGTTTGTCCAGTCCTGAGTCCCTTTTTTTGCAGCCCTTCCTGCCTTCTTGCAGTTGTTGTCATTGACACTTTCTTTTTTTTCTTTTTTCTATCTTGTTCTCATTCGCTCCCTCATAATAGCTTCTCTGTCATGAATGTGGTTTTCTGCAGCGCTTTGACGCACGAAGCTCCCCGGCTGACAATGGAAGCGCATGTGTGCTGCATTATGATGAAGTTGCTGTGCGTCGGATTTCTCCACAGCAGGATGGATGGGTTTTTTCATTTTTTTGGAAACATTTGTGGAAAGAGAGAAATGCTGTTAACAGACAAGTGGGCATTTCTTTTTCCTTTTTGGTGGGAGAGGGGGGGTCTGTTTTCTAGACATTTCTGCTTCAATCTCCACAATAAGAAAACCACCTTAATTGCACCACTATCAGATTCTACTGACATCCATTGAAATGACAGATAGAGGCAATAATGAAGGCAGTATTGTAATAAACCCAAGCATAAAGAGGTGTTAGAGGAAGTTGTGGCTTGAAAGTTGAGTGTTTGCTATAAAAGTTTGTGGTTTAAGTTTAAGGAGTGACTTGACCTTTTGAGTTTTGATATGAATCTACATCTAGGAAGCTACAAAAACTAGATGATGTATGTGTCACAGGACTGTTGACATCTTCATCCCACAAACAAACCCATACACACAAACACAAACAAAACATTTTTTTGTGATTTACAGCTGTCTGTAATATGAGACTCAACTCAATTGGAGCAGGTAGTCAGAAATATTGCTTTTTTTATTGCTGCTAAACTTTTTATTTAATTTCAGATTTCAGCCCGTTTGTGCTCTTATCTCACTTTTACAAACCTTTATTCCGAGGCCTTTTGACCCAGCTATAAATTGCTCTAACTCGGGTTTCATTTAGAGCTTAGGATTCCCATTTTCCTGACGTCTACAAAAGGAAACATTCAGCAAAACATCTGTGGTTTTCCTCAGCAGTCAGACTCCGGTACAGGCCGGACCAGCAGTGGACCGGCTCTGACCTTACACTAAATAACACAGGAGATAGAATTGCAGTCAGATATTCAAGGAGCCACTCAAGCATGCCGTACCAAAGAGAACTCGTCAGTCACGATACTTGTAACGTGAGCACGGGTGCTCCCAAAGCTGCTGCTGCTGCTGCCTAAACACTGCAGCAGCGTTTTTGGTGCCAGTTTGAATTGAAATGTGGCTGCTGATCAGACAGGTGATCGCCGACAGGTTGTAACCACAAGTAGGTGTGTGCCGAGATGTTTGAGGAGAGCTGCAAGTTGTTGTTGAGATGTGTTTTTACTTTCTCTCTCTGTGCTTCTGATGCATGATTTTATGTTTTGTAGCATATTTTATTTGAGTTTCTTGTGCACGGCTGCCTTTATCAGTAGAGGTTAGTTTTAGGTGTTTACTCAGAAGTTGCTCAAAAGCTGCAGTTGAGGAAATGTAAGTGAGAGGTAGAAAGTGTGGTCATGAGTCAAGAGCCTCTGTCAGGATCTTACTCCTGTTGGTGAGAGCTTTGATTAACGGCACTGAAATGATACATTTATATTAAATCAAATGTCATTCCACCCTGTCATCTACAACAAAATAAACATGACAGCAAGGATGTAACCTGGTATAAAAAGAAACGGAGCGAAGGACACCACATAAATCTGCAGTAACATTGTTGAGCTTATAGCTGCAGCCAGCTTGAACCAGGTCCAGTGTTTCCTCTCCGTCTGTGGAATATGAGCTGCTCCATCCCTCTTGACATTGACTGTGAGTGTGGTGCAGCAACGTCAGAAAAAATCCCTTCTAACAAAATCTAAAAAAGCTCTTTTCAAAATATGTAATTACAGTGGTATTTAAAGCCGAAATCCATAACTTTTTAGCTGCTTGTTGTTGATGAAAGGTGCAATTAAAATGATTTTTGATCTTTGGAGCAGTCAGAGCAATCTACGCTGTATGAAAGGTCACATCTTTAATAATTTATTTGCTAACAAGATGCACTTAAGGAGCATGAGATGACATGGGCTTTGCAATATAAGAGTAATTTCACACTAACATATGTTAATGTTGCTGGTTTAAAATGTCTTAAAAGCAGCATCAGGTTTGTTAAAAGGTATATTTAGTATTTTTGTTGGTTTTATTTAATTTGAAATGTATGTTTTTTACAAAATGTAAGACTGGATGCTGATATCAAATGGTGTAACCACAACAGAATGATCAATATTAAGTATTGTATCCACCTACAGTGTATTTAAGTGCACTTATAAAAAATAATTACTTCATTTTAAAACATCAAATGAAAAGAAAAAGTCTTGGAGTAGTTCTACATTTAAATTTTAAAGCATTTTGTATATATATATATATATATATATATATATATATATATATATATATATATATATATATATATATATATATATATATATATATATATATATATATATATATATATATATATATATATATAATATTAAGCAGGACATATCCTAAAACCAACCATTTTTTTCTAAATAAGTTGTGATGAATGATGTAAAATATGTTAAAAACCACAGTGCTTGGGACGCAAAAGTGGATTATATTTATTCCACATTTTAGTCCACATTTATTTTCCTGTGTATAATCAGATTTTTATGAAGAAATACTGGTTACACTGTGACACTGTGTTGCATCATGTTATTGACCTTTAAACAGACTTATTTGGCATTTTTAAGACTTATTAGTGTGTATAAAAAGTCCATTTACAGTGACTGTGTGTTCACATCTTACAACACTCTACCACAACAGATGACTAAACATGTAAACCTAACCCTTTTCAGTTTTAATTTTAATCTCAGATTATGCATCAGAAATGATAAAAGTGTCAGTTTTCTAGCAGATGTAAATACAAGATAAATTTAAAGATTAAAACAGCAACAGATGTTTATGGTGCTCATCACGCTGTTAATCAGATGTGGAAACACACACACACACACGAGCCACACATCAAATGTTGACTCAAACCACAGCGTCTCATGTTGTTCAAATTAGTCCTCGGCTATAATCTGAAGACGGGTAAAGTTGTCGTTCCTCTGTCTTATCACAGCCGAAATGAAACATAATGATCTAATTTCTGAGCCGTGGGCGAGTATCAGGTTGCGCATCCTGCAGGTGTAATAACTGCTCGTCTGTTAGGTCAAGAATAAGCGGCCTCAGCTTTGCGGCCTCTCACAGCTGTCACACACGGATCATGTTGCATTATGAAGGCTTCATCTATAAGCTTGCTATCTGTGATCAGGACTCTTTCACTCACTGTTGACCCCTCCTCCTGTCCTCCAGCTCTCTTTTGCTATCTATGTTCTTTGGATTATCTGTAGGACTCTTAGGTTGAGATTTACCTGCAGGATTTAAATGGAGACTTCTGCCTGTTACATAAGAGAGCAACAAGATGTTCTGGGCTGAAAGCTGCGTGGAGGACATCTGATTCAAGCAGAGAAGAATGATTCAGCCGTTCAGCTAAAATAGTGGCAGCGAGGATGAGGCGGTGTGTGTGTGTGTGTGTGTGTGTGTGTGTGTGTGTGTGTGTGTGTGTGTGTGTGTGTGTGTGTGTGTGTGTGTGTGTGTGTGTGTGTGTGTGTGTGTGTGTGTGTGTGTGTGTGGGATTTTTGTCTGGGTTGCTCAAAGTTTAGGAAAATGCAGAAATCTTGTTTAATGTCAGTATTGAAGTAGTAAATAGATGAGTGTCTTTTAAAAGAAAAAAACCTGAGAACACATTCAGTGGATACTGAAACCGCAACAGCCGAATAGTGTATTGATAAAGTATTGAAAGTATCTAAGTGTTGAATGCTTGGTCTGATTTTTCGGCATGTTAACATGTTCTATGATCAGATATTTCCTGATCTAACAATATTACTCTGCCATTAGTGGGTGTGTTTTAATGCTTTTTGTCTCCTATTTGATATCATTCATATTTTATAGGAATTAGAGCTGAAATGATTAGCTGGTTAATTGATTATTTAGTTAAAGGAAAGGATCAGTAGCTGTATTAATAATTCAGTTAATGGTTCCCGGAGTTAAATCTGTCTCAAAGCTCATCTCGTCTCCTACTAAAGGCGTCAAACTCTGAACACAAAATGTCCGAGGGGAGGTGGACATGTGCACGCTCTCATTAGAAACGGAAAGTGACAGTCTGTTCTGTTCTGGATAATACTACTCAGTCCGAGGAGGTGACGACTCTGTCTCGCTTGTCCTGACCCTAAGAAGGTGGTCGTTCAGGGTGTCACTTAACCATGTGACCTGTCCACTTATTAAAGCCTTTGTTACGTAACGGTGCCACCACAGGTCTGCCAGCAGCAGCAGGAGGTAAGAGTCTTAACGGTTAATTGTAGGCAGTGATCTCAGAGACTACGGCTGCCAGAAATAGCAGAGTTCTTAGGGTACTTGATGTTATGTGGAGGTCTGAGCTCTCATCCCGTCATTTCTTCTTTTAAAGTACACATTAAGCTGCTTTTGTCCAAAGCAAGTTATATTTGTACCCAGGCACAGGGCACACACACACACACACACACACACACACACACACACACACACACACACACACACACACACACACACACACACACACACACACACACACACACACACACACACAGAAATGAAGGGTTCTTTATCTTTATCAAGCACATTTTGGACATGATGACTAACAGCCAATGAGCTGAGCTTTAATTGTGAGACGAATTGCACTTGATTCAATTTTATATGAATAACTGACCATCAAAGGAGAAGTAGAAGGGAATGATAGGAAAAGTAGACGTGGAAATTTGCTCTAATAGGCTTTCAGTTACTGAAAAGTAATATATAAAGAAGAAAATACAACAATTCCTCAGCTTTTAGCAGCTGGAACAAGGAAATGTTTTGCAAATTTTGCTTAAAAATATTTGAAATGATTAATAGATCGAGCGGTTAATCGACTAATTGACTCTATGACACATTACATCTAAGTCATTTTTAACTCTAATATTTGTTATTAGTTACAAATACTGCTGAAAGGTTTAGTAGATAGACAGAAAATGAATCCATAGGGATTATTAGTAATTTATTGTTCAAACATTAGAAGCTTCCTGCCTGCTATGTGTGAAGATTTGCTGCTTTTCTTTGTTTCATGCAGTTATAAATTCAATATGTTTGTGTTTTGAATTCCTGTTCTGAGGAAAAAAGCAATCTGGGAAATAATGATAAGCAATTTTCTGACATTTTATAGACTAAACAATCAAATAATCTGAAAAAAATCATCATCATCATCTGATCAATAATGGAAGCTGTTTTGTTCCAGCTGTAGTTTAAAACATATTTGAAATGTCAGACATTGGACTTAATAGACACTGTAACTCGTGTCCTGTTGTTGCAAAGCCATTAAGAACAGCACTAATTAACCTTTCCAACCTCATTTAGATGTAATGGAGAGAGAGATAGAAAATTGTAGTCGGTGCTGTGCTCCACGTTAATGTGTAAACAGTCTGGCTGGAAGGAGTCCGAATGATTAGCACGGCAGCTAAAAGCAAAACAATTACACAAGCCGCCAGCCTTCGCAGAAACTGTAATTAAATGCTATTGTGAATAAAAGGCACTATGTAAAGTAATATGTTGGGTTGATTTTAAGTCTGCATGCTGCCAAAAACAAGTTATTGTAAGGCCAGTCGTCATGACAACACAGCCTCAATAATCATAGAAACGCTCCACAATCCATTAAGCAATTAAAAATGCAGATTGCAGACTATGTGGTGGTCCCGCTCACTGCATCACACCAATAATTGAGTTTATGAATGAAATTAATGGAGGTAGTCAGGATGCGTCCAAGCAGTTGATTAACTGGGTGTTTGTGTGTGTGTGTGTGTGTGTGTGTGTGTGTGTGTGTGTGTGTGTGTGTGTGTGTGTGTGTGTGTGTGTGTGTGTGTGTGTGTGTGTGTGTGTGTGTGTGTGTGTGTGTGTGTGTGTGTGTGTGTGTGTGTGTGTGTGTGTGTGTGTGTGTGTGTGTGTGTGTGTGTGTGTGTGTGTGTGTGTGTGTGAGATGCTCTGTTGTGAGTTAAAACCAGTTCCTCAAAGTGAAGCTGGCTTGTGGTAGAAAAATCAAATACTATCCATGTTACTGCACATTAAATGTTTTGACTTTGAATTTGAGTTTTAAGGACTTATTTAGATCTTTCAGAAGTATGAGTATATCATTTGGAAGCTCATTAAAAGCAGAAAGGTGTCATCTTAAAATATTTTACATACTGTATTTTGTAGTTCATGCGATTTATATGTAGCAGGTTTTAGCATGGTTTATATTTACAGCATACTTTGTGTATTTTAGTGTGTTTTGTGTAGACCTGCAATGATAAGTTGATTAGTTGATCGACATGAAAGTAATCTGCAACTGTTTTAATAACTGAATAATCATTTTCATCATTTAAAAAAAAAAAGAAAAAGTACTGGTTGTAGCTTCTCAGATGTGAGGATTTTCTGTGTCATATGTGACACTAAACTGAATATCTTTAGATTTGGATTGTTAATCAGACCAAACAAGAGGTCACCACTACCTTTGTAGCAATATTTAAAAAACATTTTTCACTAGTTCTGGATATTTTTAAAAGATACAATTATTAATCTGGCAGGTTAAATCAGTAAATTAAGTGATAGTTAGTTGCAGCCCTTCTTTTCCTTATTTCATGTTTGGCTGTAACTTAAATTTCCCCTCTGGCTCAATAAAGTTGAGATTGAAGTTGAACAAAATGCCACATCTTCCTTTCCTTGTGCGAGCTGGTATTACTCGTGCTGTGCTGCAGCAGAGCGGTCTCTGTCATCGTCATACGGCAAATCTAATTTGACACGCTCCAGATTCACCCGTGAAATCAGCTGACAAGTGATCCACAAGTGTTTGCTTGTTTACTTTTTCTATCTGTCTAAAACAGGAGCGATATAACTCGATTTGACAATCTGAAAATTAGATTTTCATATTATTCCATTCAGCAATGGGATGATATGAATCTCCTGTCTTTAACAAAACACCTGGGGAAACTCCTGCTCAGGTTGAAACTGGGAGGGCAATGACAAGCTTCTCACCAAGCATTTTGACTTCTTGTTGAGGGGAAGGTGCAGGTGTTCCTAATAACATTAACGATGGCTCCGTCTGTTCCTTCTGCCCCAGTGATAATGTGACCAGCATGTACAACACCAGCACTCTGAAAGCAGAAATAGAAAGCGTTAATTTGTTTATTTTTATTGGCTTTTTCTGACTGACTTGTCAAAATATAATATGTGAGAAAGAACTATAAATGTGTAAACCATCAATTATTTGTTTTGTCATTTTAAATAAAGGAAAATATCTTTTCCCAGTTTACTATCATGTATGACAGAAAAACCTTAAAATTTCACATTTGTGAAGCTCCAACCTCTGAATATTTTGCATTTTTGCTCATTAAAAGATTAATCAGCATTCAGTTGATCAACATAGTTGCCAATTAATGTTCTGTAGATTGTCTACTTAATTAAACAACTAATCATTGCAAATAAACTGCCCTCCTTAGCAGAAAAGTGAAAGAGATGTGAATCAGTTTCAACATTTCAACAGAAATCTTAATTATTAAATAAAATAAGTGAAAACACCTGTGTGTACTATTTCCTTAAACTACACCTGTGAGCCCCCAAACTCTGTCAGTATCAGGTCAATATTCAGTCTCATTTAAAGGTAGACAGTCTGAACCAGTATTAGCTCTTCACAGTGGTGGATCACTGCTGATGATGATGATGATGAGGAGGAGAAGGAGAATGAGGAGTGTGTAAACAGGTGTTAATCTCCTATTCACGCAGCTCTAGCATTCACAGTACTGTTAAAGTGAACTTCAGGTAGCCAGCGAGGAACTAATTATAGAGGTTGCCACCACAATGTTTACTCTGAGTTAATTAAAGGATTTTAACCGTCTGTTTATAGAGTATTAAAGTGTTAGAGACATAAAGAGAGACAAATATGTTAACAAAACTAATGAAAAGGGAGCAAGTTTAATTCCAGTTTTGCTGAATTGGTGTCGTCATGTTTCCCTGACAACCCCCCCCCCACACACCCCCCGTTTGTGTATTTGCCTCCATATTTGTTCGGTTCCTGTTCAGTTCGAGAAGCTCTGAGTGCATTTTCATTAAACTTCGTTGTTACTGGCAAGAAGAGCATATATTTATCTCCACTTAAGCAGCCACTTTTCCAGGGAAGTAAACACGATGGCTCTTTTCTCTTTTTTATCAATTAATGGATCAGCTTAATGAGCAACACTCAGTTGTCATGGTAACAGTCTATAATGCATACAGTGAAATCAATGAGTATGTACCTGTATGAGAGTTGCTCAGTCAGTAAATACATAATTGATCCTGAAGTGGTTTAGAGCTAAATTTAGTAAGTAGATGTCATGAGGTGAAAAAAATCTTTATTTCTTCACGTTTTATGAATGATCCTGTTTAATAATTAAGATGCATCATCTTCAAATAAAGTCCAATAATTAGCTGGGAACACAGAGGCGACATCTTACTTTCCCTTCCTGGAACAAGCTACCTGCACCCTAATTTGCTTTGGCCTGGACCGACCTTGCTGATTTTATCTGTCATTATCCTCGGCTAAGCTTAGAACAGCTTCCCTCTTGTCTTTAGTGTGGAGAGCTCAGCAGCAGCTAGCGGCCTGACAAGAGAAGTGCTAAGCACATTAGCTGCAGGGTTAGATGATGCACTGTGTCCTCAGCTGAGGGTTAAGACTCCCTGTTCACTTCATGCAAAGAGCTCGTTGGCTACAGAGAAGTGATTTCTTTTTATAACACTGATGAATACCTCATCAAAACTGGGTCAATAAACAATTTAGACTATTAATACAGAGGATGTGGATTTCATGTGAGTTCCTGCAGGAAATGGAAGTTGCATCTGCAGCGTTTCAGCGTGTGCGTTACACCGTGAGCGTGTTGGGTGTGGTTGTAGGTCTGTGGTGGCTCTGCACCATGAAAACATTTGGTGGTCTCGCCTTTCAAGTGCATGTAGGAGGACTTGGCTCTGCATCTGCCCGAGACCACATGCTCAACAACTCAATCAGTCTTGCTTTTCCACCAGTCATCGCTGTGATGTTGGGGTCACGTTAGTTTGAGTTTTGTTGCGAGACGGAAACAAAATAAATGAAAAAGAATGATGTTGTTCAAGGCTTATACCAAACTAAACTAACCCTATTTAAGTCTCCTTAAGAGGAAAAAAAAAAGAAAGACTGGGACTGCTGGAGATATAAACAGACTTAAAAAGTGATAATGTGTCAATGTTGTGTCTACAGCCTGTTTCTGCTGCTCCCACATAGTCAAAATCAGTTATTGCAGGTTTAAACTGTATTTTCGGTGTTTTATGAATGGATTTGTTTCTACCTTTTTATAAGAGATGTGAAACCAACTTTTTTTGCACATTTAAGGTGTGAAAATACATGAAGACTGTGCTTTTTATTTCCTTTTTATGTCACCGTCCTTTCTCCCTGAATTATTTATTTTCTTGTATGATGAAGGTCATTTAAGAGGAATTATAATGACCTCTCTCTCTCTCTCTCTCTCTCTCTCTCTCTCTCTCTCTCTCTCTCTCTCTCTCTCTCTCTCTCTCCTCTCTCTCTCTCTTTCTTTCTTTCTCAATGTCAGCAGTCTAAATCGCCACCAACGCTCTCAAATCACCCACCGCCTCAACACAAGCAACGACCATGGGCAAACAGAACAGCAAGCTCCGTCCCGACGTGATGCAGGACCTGATGGACAACACGGACTTCACCGAGCATGAGATCACGGAGTGGTACAAGGGCTTCTTGAGGGACTGCCCCAGCGGTGCGCTCTCCATGGAGGAGTTCAAGAAGATCTACGCCAACTTCTTCCCATACGGCGACGCCTCCAAGTTCGCCGAGCACGTCTTCCGCACGTTTGACGCCAACGGAGACGGGACTATCGACTTCAGGGAGTTCATCATCGCCCTGAGTGTGACCTCACGTGGCCGCCTGGACCAGAAGCTGAAGTGGGCGTTTAGTATGTACGACCTGGATGGCAACGGGTACATCAGCAAGGCAGAGATGCTGGAGATTGTATCGGTGGGTCTGATGTGTATTTCTCTTGTTTATATTCTTTAATCTCTATCTTTCAATATCCCTCCATCTTCCAGTGGCCATTGCATACCATCATGTTAGCGGCATGCTCCCCGGTCATGAACTACTCGCGCAGTGAAGCAACATTTTGCTCAGCCTTCCACACCAGCTGCTACATCATATATCCATCTGCTTCTGTGTTCTGCGCCATTTGACTGCCCACAGCAGGAAAACCGGCCGCTGTGTAATTTTAGAAACCAGCAGTTCCTCTCAGGTCCTCAGACGTCTCAAAATAAGCCAGAGCCGCTGTGTATTTCTAGAAGGGAGCGGCCCTCCTCCTCTGATCCTCAGTTTGACTCAGCGTTACATCCAACAGCTGTGCAGTTCAAGTGAAACGTCCCCCCGTCCCCCCCACCGTTTCCTCCAGTGTCACTTTATAATAAACTGTTTCAAGCAGGCTCCTCGACTTTTTGGATGAGACTTCAGACACACACACACACACCACCCAGCAATCATTTACACATTTACATCACACGTGACGGCGTTAAACCGAGAATAATGCCAAAGAAAGTGTAATCCCTTTCTTCGTATATATAGTTAGCAGCTGGTTGATGTGTAGGGATGCTCTCATATGATTGATGAACAGTCAGGCCAGTACAGGGCTGCGTTTAATCATTTTTTACATTAACTGATACATTTTTTCTCTATAAAATGTCAAAAACTGTTTTCAAGTTACTCGTCTTAGAAGCAGAGTAGAGAGTAGATCTGGTACAACTTCACCTATAATATGTGAATATAAGTATAAATATCAGTTACTACTTTCTCCTTCACCTTCTTATCGTTAAATGTAATTAAATAGTTTTAGTAGATTTTGTTGCTGCAACTTTATTCACCTTATAGACAAAGTGATTGATCAGCTAATTAAAAACTAAGTCAATACACTCACTAACTAACGACCTGCACTCCTGATCAGGATCTAAATGTCTGTGTCATGGATGCTCGTGCACACAGCTGATCGGGTTAGCATCGCGGGTCAGAGAGAAGATGACATTGATTGTGAGGACTGTTGTTTTTAAGTCTCAATCAGAGAGATTGTAAGAATGCTGACAGCTGCTGCTTTAAATATCTCAAAAACATAAACAGCCAGGCAAACATGGTCATGTTTTTTGATTATCTACTGAAAAAAACAAAATTAACCGTTTTGTTTTTTTTCATTGCAAATACTTCCTGTTTGTTTCTTTGCAGTCATATCAGGCTTCTGAGCCTCGGTTATCTCTCTTCCTCCCAGCAGAGATAAGTTGACTGATAGGCCATAAATATTTCACTGAGAGTTTCTTTTTCCTCTGCTTTGCAACAATACAGCGTTGCTCGCAGTTGTGCTTCTGGCCAGAGCAACTCTGATGTTAAATAAGATTAGAGGACACACTCTCTTCATCATCGGTGTCAGATATGACTCAGTCTAACTGTAAAAGTTTGATCTACTTCTTGAAATGCATTAAACATTCTTACATGTAAGGACTTTACTCGCTGAAACTGCTATTTTTTACAGATGCATACAGGTTTTGAGTCAATCATACTTATTCTGTGTCCCTCTCTGCTCCCTCTGTCTACAGGCCATTTACAAGATGGTGTCATCTGTGATGAAGATGCCTGAGGATGAGTCCACACCTGAGAAACGCACAGATAAGATCTTCAGGCAGATGGACACAAATCGAGATGGTAAGATGTCTTCGCTGTGTCTAACTACCGCTGCAGGGCTTGTTGTTGAAACTGTAGGTTCTTTACAGCCTGCGACTGAACTAACCTGACGCCCCAGATGGTTTGTTACACAGAAACAAACAAACAAATCTGGAGAGTTGTGTTTGGAAAAGGGGCAGGAGCTTTCAAAAAAAATACTGTTTCACCGTCTTACCTTGCGAGGCAGCTGGATTCATGAGATCACGTGAGAATCCTCACAGGTAGCTGATTGATTTGACCCCAAGCACATAACTTGAAGCATATTCTCGCTAATCAAGCTGCCTCAAAAGGTAATAATTGAACATAATTAAAGAAAAATTCTGTTTCCGAACACACACACACATCAGATATTGCTTTTTGTTGCAAAAACAAGCAATAGACTGGAAGGTGCCTGCCTCCCAGCCAGTCAGCATTTTTAAATAAATAAACTGGAAAAAAGAGAGAATAATAATTGTTTTAAAGGACTGAAAGAATGAATTTTATGTGTTACATCACCTCTGGGAAAATTTTGATCTTTGTTCTGATTTTATCTATTTTTGATTTCCTACAATGAATAAACAAGATAATAAGATTGTGAACTCTAATCCCTGCTTCTCTCTGTGTCTCTTTCAGGTAAACTCTCCCTGGAGGAGTTTGTCGAGGGAGCGAAGAACGACCCCTCCATCGTCCGGCTGCTTCAGTGCGACCCCAGCAGCGCTGGACAGTAGACGCCTGGACATTTTTCCCCCCTGTTGCAGTTTGATTTAATTTAACAAGGTTTTCAGAATCTCTCTTGGCTGATCCACCTGATATCTTTGACATTTGTTCACCTGAGCTATAGAGGTGCATGCAACGACACACACACGTACAGACACATACACAACATGCTACTGTACATACAAAATAATACCAAAGCCCCCAATGCGTAAATAATCTCTCAGATGCTCACATGCACATACAGTACATGCGCCTCTATGCCCGGGCTGAAGCTCCAGTCAACACGAGTCTCCTGCGGTACAAATATAACTCAAAAGACTCCAATCCCATCAAAGACTTGTTCAACACTGAATCAAAGCTGTGCTAACTCTGTCTGAGAAGACAGCCAGCGAGGATAATCCAACATTCACGAGGTACGATCGGTCCCCTCAGATTTGAGCCGAGTCCAAGTTTGCTGTTTCTTTTTATTTTTTTATTTTTTGACAGCATTGTTCCTGAGTGAAAGGGAATTATGCTCGTTTCATTCTCTGTGTAACCGACTCACGTCTGTTCTGTGACGATGGACAGATCTTTACAAAGTATTGCAGTCTTAACGGCGTGTTAACACTGGATGAAATGAAGTATGTGAGTCTGGGACGGCCAGTGTTCACAGCTTGCAGTGTGGCTATGTAGACAGGAGATCTGGGAAATGTAGTTTTTTTTAACAGAGAAGCTTTTTAGATGGCATGAACAATGCTTTTTTTCCCCCTTTTTTTCTTCTTTTTTTAATGTATATTTTGGAGGAATGTTACATCAAACCAAAATGACTTTTTAAATGAAGGGGAATATTTTGACTACAGATTACACCATCTGTTGTTATTGAAAGTGACTTTTTATGCCAAGTTCTGTATCCACACACACACACACACACACACACACACACAAACATACATTCAAACACATGCGCACACACACACTCCACATAAACACCCACATATCTACACACACACTGATGAATACATGAACTTGACATATGCATGTAAACCGAGCTGTGATTCTCTTTCTCCAAATATGATTCAACAAATGTATAAGCAAAAAAAGAGAGAAAGTTAGATGTTATATGAATATATAGTATGTACTTGTATATTCTTTTACTCTGTGATAACATTGTGGCCGTTCGCCGCAACGGAAGAAATTCACTTTAAGAATTTTGACGTATAAATTATTGGAAATGTGACAATTTTATTTTTCTTTTACTTGACAATTATGATATGAAAGAAAGTTGTACAGTATATTCACTCATATTTATGATAGAGATGTTAAAAGAGGAGAGGACCACACGTATTGCTATGAACTCAGCTTTGAACATTCACTTATACAATTATTGTGTTTAGCTTCTTTTTTTCCCCCCTTTTTCAACAAGTGAGAAAAATGGCTACACAGCTTCATCCCCACTGACTTCGTGTTTCCCAGGAAGCCGCTTGTTTTTCCTGTACTGTCCGTCTGTGTGTTTACAGCCTCCAAAATGGTGTACGCATCATTAAAGTACAAAAGTAACATCTACAAATCTTACCATCTTTGGCAGATGTCACACATCTTGAATATGCACTCTTAGAAAAAACTTGTGTTGATGGAAATTACACAACTTTGACGCACAGTATTGGATATTAAACTAACAGAACAAAAATCTCTTAAAAAGCACTGACACTGGTAGTGAGTAACAGCAGCTTCCACCAAAACCCCACAGGGATTTCACAGGATTTACTGATAGCTCTTTGCTGTTTCTATCCTGCTTATTTACCCTCACTGGTCTGAAAACAACACGAGACACAGTCATTTTTACTGGTGGTTGATTGAATGTGACAACTGTGATCAATTTTTCTGAGCTTCTGCACATTTCTTGTAAGTGATAACTTCAGGTACTTCAGTCCCACATTTCACTTCAATAGCATCTTGTGGTCAAGTGCCAAATATAGATGAATAATTAAAAAAAGAAAAAGAAAACACAGTATTGTATCCATTTATACTGTACAGTTACCTGTCGAACAAAAAAAAGAAAAACTTTATCACTATCATTTTGTAGATTTTGTATTGTTAACTTGCATTATGTGTTCTGTGTAGAATGTCCATTTTGTTATTCAAATAAAGACAAAGTGGGAAAAAAGCTGATTGTCTGATTGTTTTCTTTTTAAAACAGGAATAATATGAATTTAATACACATAATTAGATATGCTAGAAGGATGGCTGTAGTTTTGATCCAGACTGAAATATCTCAACAGCTATTGGATATATTTCCATAAAACTTTCTACAGATAGTTATTGTCTTAAGAGGATAAATCCTGGTGATTTTAATGATGTTCACATTTGTAGTTTTGATTGAAATGTTTTACAAACACCCTAAACTAAGATGGTAGACAAGGGGTATCAAATTCATTTTAGTTCATGGGCCACATACAGCCCAATTTCATCTTAAGAGGGCCAGACCGGTAAAACCATTGTATAATCACCTGTAAATAATGTATAATTTATGTGTGTATATATATATATATTATAATATAAACCCGTTATAGATGTTGAATGAATGAGCATGTTTGCATTTAGCTCAAAGAAAATGGTGTAGCCTCACAGAGCTGCCACCATGGCTGTAGACTTTTTGTTTTACCAAACGATGACATCTCAATGTTTATATTTTTTATTAATTTCTTTTAAAACACAGCCAACTGTACGAGAGCTACGTAACAACCAAGTGCCATTTGTCACCCCTCAGAAGTTGTTTACAGTATTTTTGAGTCATTTCAGAAACAGTATATTTATTGACATTAAAGCATTACAACACAGCTGAAATATAGAGATAGGCTGTTTAAAAACTCCTCCAGCTCCCTTATAGAGGACCACTGAAATGTAAAGTACTTGAAATTCTTGGACAAACTGCTAAAGAAATGCAAACAAAGGGTCATTTAAAGCATTAATAAATAATTATACAACTAACAAAAACAAAAGGCTGTCATGCAAAGAAGCTGCTAACTTACTTAAAGATGACTAATTGAAGCTGTGGCTATGTTATTGTACATCAGGTGTTTTCATGAGGCTACTCCTGATGTGTATTTGGCAAAAACACAAGACTGTACAGGATGAGAATAAAAGTACAAATTCTTTTATACAATAAAAATATTCAGCACGGGTCATTAAGTGGAGTGGATAGATAGATCTGTGCTCTGTCATTTCTCCTCACAGCGCAGAGGAAGAGTAAATATAACCAGTTCATAACAATTGAAATGTCAATTTGTTTCAGTTCCTCTTTTTTTTATTAATGTCACGGTCCTCCTCCTGCACAGAAAATGCTTCATAGTGTAACAGTGTCGGAGAGCGGCAGCGTCACAGCAACTCCACCAGTAAAATGTCTCCAGGATTGTCAGTCAGCTTATCAGCCAGTCGATAGCAGCCTCGTAGATTTCAGCCAACCAGCAGTCACAGCATCTCTTTCGTCTCAGCCTGCCGTCCTTCAGGTCGGCTGACTGAGCTGTCAGATCTCCGTCAGTGTGATCTTGTAGGCGTCCGCGTAGCTCTCAATGTTGAGGATGAAAGTGTCTTCGTTGGAGTAATGCTCGATGATGTTATCGTCCATGTTCACCAGGATCCTGAGGCAAAGCACAAAAGACACCGTAAGTTATATATGTGTGTTTTTAAAACTGCAAGACCATATCAGTCTTCTAAAGACATGTATTCCAGTGGTGGAAGAAGTACTCAGGTCCTTTACTTAAGTGAAAGTATCAATACAGCAAAGTTAAAATACTCCATTATAAGTACAAGACATGCAGGAAAAATCCTACACCAAGTATTACAGTAAAAGTGGTTTGGTCCCTCTGACTGATATATTATTATACATGAAACCATTAGATTAATAATACTGAAGCATCAGTGTTAGAGCAGCATGTTACTGTTTTAGCTGCTGGAGGTGGAGCTAGTTTACACTACTTTATATACAGTAGTTTAATTTAGTCCAGTGGTTCTCAATCTACGGGTCAGGCCCCTCCAAAGGGTCAGCAGATAAATCTGAGGGGTTGTGAGATGATTAATGGGAGAGGAAAGAAAAGAAAATTCCGATACACAAATCTTGTTTAAGTTTTTAGACTTTTTATCTAATCTTTTATTTTTGTTGAAATATTGGATCATTTGAACATTTATTGAAATGAAACCATTTGAGAAATTTAGGGGGAAAAATCACTATATGGTGGAATTGTTAACAACTAAGACATCTGAGATGTGACTCTGACTAAACACTTCTTTTTGTAAGATGTCAAAAGACAAAAAGGTTGGAAACCACTGCTTATTTATCTTTAACAATGTGTTGTGTAAAAGCTTGTTATAATATAGATTGTGTCAAATCTTCATCTGAAAAGTAACTAAAGCTCGGATAAATGTAGTAGAGTAGACGGTACAACATTTCCCATAAAATGGAAATACTCAAGTAATGTATAAGTACCACAAAATCGTACTTAAGTACAGTACTTGAGTAAATGTACTTACTTTCCACCATTGTTTATTTCTTTATCTCATTTTCACAAAGTTTCCTCACTCACCCCTTTTTACTCTTCTTGTACACTTTGGCTATCCTCTCCGTCGGCAAGCCGTATTTTTCTGATATCTGCAGACGACAAATGAAAGCAGTTTGTAAACAGGTAAACAAAAAAACTCTTCACATCACTTTTAACAGGAAGGCATCACTCACTGCATCCATCAGGCCTCTGAGTGTTGGAGACTTGAGCATCAGAGCGTCAAAGACCTCGTCCATCTCTTTTCTTACATACAACAGCACTGCAGAGAGGAGCAGGAAGGAGAGTCACGTTTGACTGTTAACATCATTTCATACATGTGTTTCACCTGTGGAGCACTGAGTGTATATGGATGTCACATTTATTATATCAATCAATCATTCTCTATATAGCATTAAATCACAACAAAAGTCATCTGAAGGCACTTTACACATAGGGGGCAGTAAGTTCATTTTCATTATCGATTCATCTTTTTTCATGGCTTGATAAATCGCTTGATTAAATCGATATATGGCCACAAATCATGGCAAATGCTTACATAAATTACCAGAGAACAATAAGTGATTTATTTTCATTTTGTCCACATTACAATTTGATATAATTTACAGAAGTGCTGAGACTAGATATTTTGAAAAATCTTTACTTTTTTGCAATCAACAATAATGCTAAACGTTCACTGTTTTCAGCATCTATGATGTGAGGATTTGCAGCTTTTCTCTTGAATTTATTTAACTATAAACTGAATATTTTGTGTTTTTGACTGTTTGTCAGACTTAACAAGCAATTTGAAGACATCATCTTGGGCTCTGGACAACTGTGATGAACATTTTTCACTATTAAGTAACATTTTCGAGACGAAATCAAAAATCCAAGATACTATGACAGGGATTGAAGTTTCAGGTTTGTTGTTTTTATATTGAGGTGTAACTCACTTTTACATGGCTTCAATGTATTTTATATTCATAAATCAAATCAAATAATGTGCAGATTAATCGTAGAAATACTCTTGAAAATGGGCAAAAATCAGCTACTACTTGAACCCTAACCCTAAAGCCTAACCCCAACCCCCTTCCCTTACCCTGACCTTAACCCCGACCTTCCTAACCCCTACCCCTCCTCCTACACTCTGTCTCTCACAGTTTTAACATTAGCACTTATTTGAGCACTTATTTATAAATTTGACCTTGTGTGTGATCTACTTTCCTTTATTTTATTTTTTTTGTGTGACAATTGCATGATTTTAGACAGAATACTCCTCATACACCACATCAATTTAGCCAGCACCTCACAATATGAATTATAAGATTATATTCCTATGAATGCTATTTATTACTACACACAGAGAATTTTATCCAAATACCCATTAGCCTGACTAATTTAGACCCATACAGATGAGAACCCTAACCCTAAACCCTTAACCCCTAACCCTTACCTAACCCTAAGATGAGGAAAATAATGACTACACTGATATGAAATAGACAAAAACATATGAGACGCAGAAAGCAGAAAGTGTTGAAAGTGAGATATAGTCTGATTTCAGCTCTGCCTGTACTGAATGACGTCTTGAAGCTCAATGAAGGAGATAACGGAGAGAGAGAGAGGAGGAGGAAGAAGAGGGTGCCATTCTCTACCTCTCTTGTGTGTCTCTTCTTTGATCTGTTTCTGAGGTGACGGACACAGATCTTCATCTGACGGCCTGAACATCCTCTTCACCAGCACACTCCTGGGAAAAAAACACAACAAACACAAAAACAAATGTCACGTGCCATACACATAACTCATATTGTTTGCATATGTGGTAACATGCACGTTTGTTATCAGCACTTGCTTCCATTTGCATCCCTTACATTTGTATGACCTGATGTAAATGAAAAAGGCTTGTTTCCTGTTGATTCATACTCACCCTTCTCTCTCGATCTCCTCTGTGTTGAAGGTAAACACCTGGAAATGAATCAAAGAACACACAGTAAAAAAAATAAATAAATAGAATATTCAATATGTAATGACAAAAGCATGAATGAGCAACACTGAATCGTGTCACAGAAACAAGAAAAACTGGTTAAATGTTTTGTAATGGAGCCGAAATGCCATCAGGTGTGAAACTGAGCTTCGGCTTCAATTTCACTTTTGAGCAGATGAACCCAGCTGATACTCTTTTTTTTCCCATTTCTAGCAACAAGTGAGGAGGAGGAGGAGTGAAGGTGCTGCAGTGATCTACGTACCTGTCCGGCCCTCTGCAGGTTGCCAAAGTGAACGTCGGGGATGAAAAGGACGGGCTGCGCTTCCAAGTCAGTCATGGTCTTGAAATGGGTGGTGTCGGACTTCTTGGAAGCGGTTATCACACCTACGCCTCCGTCTTTTCCTGGACAGCAGTGGGAAAAAAAGGACAGGTAGATGAGAGAAAGCTGTTATTAACGATTCATTTTCTTGGCATTCAAACTTGTGATTGGGTCACACACTGGAACTTTAATTTTCTCAGATTTTGATGCTAAAATTGCAGCTCAAACCTTTTGACTTCTTGCGAAACAGTTTTCTCTCCTCATCTCTTATCTTCCTCTCTGCTCCCTGATAAAGACGGGAAAAAAATTAAGATTAGACACATCATCAGTTGGTGCAGCATTAAATAAACATATAGCTACCCTGATAAAACTCTTGTTGGACAGAGAAGTCTCAATCTTACAGGAGCTTTGTTTGTTTTTCATGTATAAAAACATCCTGCACACTCTGTACAGTACACACTGTGTTTATGTTCAGGTGTGTCAGGAGGCTCACTGCACAGGTGAGTCCACTAGAGGGAGGACTGATGTCATTATTTCACTGCCACCTGCAGGTCTGAATACTTGGCAGCCAGTAGTAAAGTATAAATCTGAGTATTTCTGCAGTTGCATTAATGGTGAAGATCCCAACAGCTTATAACATCTTGGAAACTTTAAGTAAGATAAAGAAACAGAAACTTCATAAATTCACATTCTTGTCATATGGATTTAGACTTTCCTATAAATCCAGACAGCTGTTCAAAATCTAACAGAGGGAAGTCAATACACTGTTTTACTAACGTACGGTAAATTGACAGTTTGGCATATTAAGCCAATTTTGACATATTCTTCCCATAAAAAGCTCTATTAGCAAAGAAATCACCATGAATGCACATTTTCTGTCGTAAGTCTTTCACATTGTGTTGCACAGAAGATGAACGAGTCAAAACTGAGCCTTTCTTACAATAAGATGGTATTAAGCCTGAGCAATATATCGAGATCATATCAATATCAATATCGTGACATGAGACTAGACATGAGACTCGTCTTGTATTTTGGATATCGTAACATCATGATACACCATAAGTTTTGTCTCCTGGTTATAAATGTTGCATTAGAGTAAATTGATGTAATTTTCTGAACTTACCAGACCGGTTTAGCTGTTCTATTATTTGTCTTTACCCACTTAGTCATTATAGTCACATTACTGGTGATTATTCATCAAACATCTCATTATGTCAATATTTAGTGAAAGCACCAATAGTCATCCCTACAAACTAAGTGAGTGGATACATACAAACTAAACCAATTTAACACTCTCTGTAAACTGTCCTCAAATTTAAATATTTGCAAATTCCCTGAAATTTTTAAAGATATTTGTATGAAATTAAGGGACCTGTATAATAAAGCGTTACCGTAATGTCATATAAACCAGCTTTGCAAGTAACTGGGAGGATACAACATGCTTACTACATTGTCTTGTTTACATGTAAACTGCAGTTTTACATTAGAGCACATGAGGAAGTCAAAACCGACTGTCATCTCTGTTTTAGGGTGACACACAACATTAGGATCAACTTAAAAATATAGTTTCACAATGACAACAGGGGGCAACAACCCTCACCACTGTAAATCCCCAGAGTGTACTTAATATACTTATATATAATAATCAAGGGCAGGTCACCTTGTCACAGAAGACCTTGATCTGCGAGTATGCCCTGTGCAGTGGCTTGTTGCTGCGGTTGTTGTAGCTGTAGGTGTCGATCTGGATCATCAGAGGGAGACCCTTCACCCCCTTCTGAGAGGAGAAGTCTGTGCTCAGACAGTTGACCGTGATGAAGATCTGCCAGGAAGATGATGGAGAGGTTTACACATACACACGTTTTTTCTTTCGATTTCAGCTTGCCTGCGTGAATAAAACATATTTTGCTTAGAGGACTGTTTTCATTCTTTAGCACACAATTTAAGACTCCAAAACCTTTGTGACAACTCAAACATACAGACTAGAAGCTGGTCCTTGAACAACGTGGCGACAAACGAAATATTTTTTTCTCAGTTTGTTTGTGTTTGAAAAATGACGTTCATTTCTAAAACATGAGTGGGTCCTTCATTCTCTGTTAGAGACAAATGCTGCTTTCAGATGCAGCACTGCATCCTTTAACGTCGGTATTAAAGGAAGAAATACTCAATAAATACTTTTTACAGAGGACAAACAGTCTGAAGGAGGACTGTGAAGAAGTCAAGACGTTATTTCTGCAGATATACACTGCTGTTAAAGTTTTTATATTATACAAAAAATGCCTTTCACCTCCTTTGTATCTAGCTAGCAGCATAAGTTTCAGATATCGTAAAATTCTGGTAGATAAAATCCAAAACTCCATGTAGCTGCGAGGCTAGATCACACTACAGAGAAGTGTTTTTTAATCATGTGAATTGGCCCTTTAATAAACTGGCAACCACTGCTAACTTTTGCAGCTTATTGCAGGGTTTATTGTAACATAACAGGGTTGTATTTCACATCTCTTGTTTGTCTCTGCTCACCTCATCATCCACCTCTGGGTTTTGTATTTGAACATTAATGCACTCTACAATAAAAGCTGAGAAAGTTGGTCATCGACTTAAAATATAACAACTCTGGATCTTGTGGTTCTATATTCTGCACTCAGATGAAGCAGTTTTGACCACATATTTTGCACATTATTGAGAGGAATAAACTGATCCATTTACAGGTATAGTTCAGATATTTAGGCCTCTTTTCTACAAACTTTTCAGGATAAAATTGTAGCATAAATAAGTTTGTCTTTGGCATAAAAACAATCCCCCAAAACATATTTGAACTTTCTCTTTCTCTTTCTTTTGTAGAAATTTGAGAGGAAATTTTTAGACCTACACCAGGCGCAGCATGTCCAATAAACTACCTGGATATTACACCTGCTCCTGCAACAGGTACATTATACTCATGCTCAATAGTCACAGATTAAGAGAAAGAGAGGGAAAGATGTAGAGAGAAGAAGAGTCAATATTGGCCAAGAGAAGGGTGCTTGGATTTGCTCCAACAATGTCTTTGTCTCCGGGCTGCTATTACAATGAAACACACACATACACAGTGACTCACACACACACACACACACACACACACACACAGACACACACACACACACACACACACACACACACACACACACAGTCACACACACACAGTCACAGTCACACACACACACAGTCACAGTCACACACACACAGTCACAGTCACATTCACACAGAAATGAGGGCAAAACAAACAACAGAGGGTGGAGACGGGGATTGGTGTGTGTTGGCCCCTGGGGGACTCTGGAGTTCAAACAGTGACATGGCTGCATTTAAGGAGCGGCCACAAAGGAGTGGGCTTCACAAACACAAAGAAGATAAACAAGAGGAAAAGTACACAACACTGACCATCAGTTTTTATCACAGACAGTCAGAAACAACAAAAATTGAAGCGTTTTGGCTTTTAATTCTTCTCTTGCAACAAAATATGGATGATTTCATGTTTAGATGAGCTCTGGAGCGATTGCCTCACAGTTAAAAGCCGGTTCATTTGTCAAGCGAGTGCATTTGTTTGCCGACAACTGAATCAGCAAAAAGAAAAAAGAAAAAACCTGTCCCACTGCTTTTTATAACATTCACGGAAACGCCTCCAGCGAGAGTAAACATAACAAATGGGTTTCTGGGAAAATTACAGTGACATTTATTTCCTTAGAAGAATGACTGCAATATTTGATGTTTTTTTTTCTTTACCTTTGCCTCTTCATTCACATCCCAGGTGAAGGAAATGGCATTGTAGGCGATTTCTTCGATGTTGCCGATTGTGTTGAAGCTCTCCTTGTAATCAGCTGAAAGCACAAACAGAACAGAGATGGTTTATGTCTGCTATCATAATAACCCCTCAGATTTAACTGCTGCTACAAAAACACACTGAAAACGTGTCCCCAGAATGAGTTTTTTTGTTTTTTTGTTTGCAGAAATCTGCTGTTCTCACCAAACATCAGACCTCCCCTCTGAAAAAACCCTCCACACACAGCAGAGATTGGTCAATAAATTAGAAAAGCAGGTAGCTATTGTTTGTTAAGATAAGCAATCAAATGGCACGCTTCAATTTTATAAGATAAAACCTTATCTGCTTCAGCAAACAAACTCTCTGGCTTCAAAGGCAGCGAGAGGAAACAGAGGAGGCCATTCGGCTCTCTGGACCTTATTAAAAGCCATTCAGATGAGCGCATCGGCTGGGTATTGTTAACCTGTGTTACTGCAAACAGGAGGGGCTCTGAAAATACAGGGTCAAGTACACTGGTATGCTGTGGAAAAAGCTTTTAAGTGCCTTGTGACTTTATTTAGTTTGTTTACTTTTCTTCACTTTGGGAAAAAAATGAAAAACCTGAAAAACACATGCTGTCAAGCAGGAAGCCAGACTGATTTTCTCAGTTTATGGAAAAGTAAGATTTTTGGAGATTCATGATTTCTTTTCCACAGCTAAACTCTCATGATGTCAAAAGTTTAAGCAAAAACAGCCGATTTAAAGAACAAAGCTGGTTAGATTTTATTGTTGGTCCCAAAACTTTAAAAACATGAAAATATTCATCAGTAGGATCAAACAAGCTGCAGACATGACAGAAGAGTGGGAAAGCATTAGGCAGTTTTGGATTTTTTATGGCATTTTTTTGATCATATTAACAAAAAAATATATAAAATAACACCAGTCTTATCATTTAACTGATGACGGCTACAGGTTAAACTATTAATGAAATCACCTGCTGTAGTTCTCAAGTGAAATCAAATATGTATAAAAGTGTAAGAGATGCTGATTGGTTCTGCTGTTCTCGTCTCAGAGCATCGAACCTCTCTTTCTGTGACCTCTGACCTCCTTCGTCATCCTAACCACCGTCACAGTGACACTTCCTGGATCCTCAGCAGGTGCATAAAGCAGCAGGGCAGGCAGCAACATGCCTCCCTGCTAGTATCCCCCATTAAATAGACCCCATTCAAATGATCCATTCAGAGATGTGGCCCAAGGGCATGATGTACCCCCCACCACCACCCTCAACCCAGCTAACCCTCAACACACACACACACACACACACACACACACACACACACACACACACACACACACACACACACACACACACACACACACACACACACACACAACCCTCCTCCACCGCTATTCAAATGAGCAGCCTCAGGTTACAGTCTGCATCCAGATACAGGCTGATTCGACTCAGCGGAGCTGAGTGGAGGCCAGTCAGAGTATACCCCACTTTAACCTACAGTCTAACTACATGCACATAAATTAAAGCTGAAAGGCTGATTAGTTAGTTGAGAGAAAGAAACAGTTTTGATGAAGCGTGTAGATTACAAAATTCTGTTTTATGGCCACAAATGTAAATTAGGACTACAACTAATGATTATTTTCTGTCCATTACTTGTTTGGTCCATAACATGTTTTCCAGAGGCCACGATGACGCCTTTAAATGTCTTCTTTTGTCCTGCACGACAGCCCAGAACTCCAAAATATTCAGTGTATAATCATAGAAACTAAATATTTGAGAAGCAGAAACAGAGAATTGAGACATTTTTGCCTTACAGAATGACTCCAACCAATTAATGAATTAAATAGATGGCAATTAGTTTAATAGTTGGCAACTAATAGCCTAATTCTTGGAGCTCTAATGTGAATATTTGCTGGTCTGAAGCCTGGGTTTTTGGAAACTGTGACCTAATAGAAATTATGAATACATAAAACAGGTAGAACTAATTACTAGAACTATCAGGATGATATAAGTAGTTTTTCCATCCATCATATTTTTGTTATACTATATGATATATAAGGTACATAGCAGTTTTTCAGCATCCTCATTTGCAGTACATCTTTCACTTTGTTTGTAAGATTGTGTGTGTATATCTACTGCATGTGTGTCCAGATATGGGTACGTCACACAGGTATGGGTGTGATGGAAAAATATTTTTGCCCTGCGGGTTGAGCTATACTGTAGAAGTATCTGTATGTATCTGTGGCTCATACACACAAATGTACTCATTACGAATGCAAATGCCGAAGGGAATCGTGCAGAAAAAGATAGCACACTTCCTCTTATCAGGATCCACCAGTATCCAGATACTGTTCGACAGCAAAACAACAGAAATTATTTGATTTTCAAGCAAATTAATTTCCAACATTTTTGCTGGACTTTTTCAAAATTGGAATAATAATCAAATAGTTCAACATTTTCAACATAGTCGAACATTTTCAGAGATAAGATTAATACAAAAACTGAAGGTTAATAACACAATTTGTGGTTTCATGGGGGATTACATGCCGGACTATTTCTAGTTAATGTGTCAATTAGTGACTTTTAGAGGTGCTGGTAGACAATTTTGTTTTTATCTTTGGACACAGCCAAGCTACCTGGTTTCCTGGGGGGCGTTATAGGGAGCGTGTCTATGTTCTCTCAGATCAGTTCCTCCACCAATGAGGTAATGTTTTCACACCTGTTTGTTTGTTCATTTGTCTGACCCTAACCCCCGCCCTTCAGGAGACCGTATTGAGGGCACAGTTTCTGTAAAGATTAGGGGAAAAGTCCAAAAAATAAACATAATTTTGATTTGCTGATTTTTTTCTAGGTCAGTAATCATGTGACAGTGAGTATAAAGATCTTTGTATGAGTTGTAGTCTGATCAGGATTTGTTTAGGTGAATGTTAAGATGATAATTAAGATTAAGATCTAAATTGGGCAGGAATAACTTTCAACAGACCAATAAGACCAACCGAAGTAATGTCTGGCATTCCTATCCCTGTCTCGACAGGCTGTGTATAGGTGTGCTGCTTCTATGTATGTGTGTGTGTGTGTGTGTATCCCACCATCATCCACCCTGAGTCTCCCACATACCTCTGACTCTTTGCTCGGTTAGCAGGCCCAAGCTTGTCAAAAACAAACCGCCTACAAACTTCTCACACACTCACTCACATTCAACGAGGCGTAGAAAAGGCTCCATTCAAATCCAGATTCATACACCATCAAAACAAAAAAAAGGCATGCAAAAGGTCAAAAGTTTTGAGAAACAAATATGAAGCAGCGTGAGAAATGCTGTAAGAGAGAAAGTTTTCCAAGTTGTTGCCAGTATCTTTTTTCACAGCAGTGTTTTGTTGAATCTCCCAGGTAATGTTGCAGAGATTAGAGGATTTAAGTTGTGTGTCCCAGCAACACCTAAACATTAAAAGATCTATGTGTGTGTGTGTGTGTGTGTGTGTGTGTGTGTGTGTGTGTGTGTGTGTGTGTGTGTGTGTGTGTGTGTGTGTGTGTGGGTGTGTGTGTGTGTGTGAATTGCAGCCTACTGTTATGAAGGTGGATGTTGGTGGGCAGCTGAACAGCCCCTGGCAGGCAGTTGGGTGGGGGCTTGTTTGCTCTCAGTTTGGTCATGCCTTGTTTGTTAGCTAAGTGCATTCCAGCATTTGCAATAACATAAATCTGCCATTGTCTTTCAGTTCAAGTGTTTTGATTCGCTCATTACGCTCTTTTCACCTGTAAACACAGAGGAGGAGGACGAGGAGGAAGGAGAAGAAGGGAAGTTGTAGTCTTACCGATGTCGAGGACTCTCTGTTTGGCCGTGTGCTGCCGAGAGTGCCAGTACTTCCAGTATTTAAGCTGCTCGTCTCGGTTCTTATCTTCGCTGAACACCACCATGATCACGCTCTGAGAAAGGAGAACAAGACGGGACAAAAATGAAGATGAGCCTCAACCAAATGATGGTCAAGTTTTGGATTAAGGTTGTGCGATTATCAAGATAGTTCCTGGGTTTAAGACAAATCTGCACCAGATTCTTGTCTTCTACGTCTTTCTTTCAATTCCATTTTATTTCAACCCAGTGATAACAACACTGCATTTGTTAATCGCTGAGATCTGGGAAAGCAGCAATATCAATAAACAGAAGTCAGATGATCCCAGATGTTTTTAACAAACCTCAGAGCTTAGTCAGATTTATTTAGAAGAAACAATAAAGGCACACAGTAAAATTTGATACCCAAAAAGACCAAATTTGTCCTACTGTTCTAGGCATGGTTGTGCACACAGTTTTCACATTCTGTTACAGATTATTACCAACATTTCAGGTGCACTCACATTAACATTTAATTCAGTTTATTCAATACTAATGACTTGTGTTAGTAGCAGCACATCAGCATTGCTTTAGAGTCGTCTGCCATAATGTACATTAGGTTTATCAGAGCTAGTTATCAGACCTGCAGAACACTCTGCACATTACACATAGTCATTTAAACCGTTGTTGATATAAAAATATTGATTATTGCCACTTTGGAAAACATGCAGTCTTAATGTTTGACTTTAGGTAGACTTAAATGTCATACTTCACAACCATTTCTTGGTATTTTCTGTGTGTATTATATAAAGTTAATTATATAAAGTTGAAACAATTAATCATTTAATCATCTATGAAAATTTATGAAAGACAACTTTTGAATATGTTAAGTGGATTTTGCAAAATTGTGACAGCATTTTTAATATTAATCTGTCGTTTTTAAAAATATTATATTACATAGACATATAGATATTTCATAATACACATATGAGATTAATTGATTAATGGAGAAAATAATTAACAGGTCACCTGATAACTAAAATAATCATTAGTTGCAGCCCTGGAAATATATTAACTACAGCTAAATCAAAATCAGCCTAATTAAAAGAAGAAAAAGTCCCACAGAGGTTGAACTGATTTGCTCACCCGGACTTTGCTGATGGGGTGACGGAGGCGTTTGTTGGCGCTGAGCTCGTTGAGCGTCACGGCGTAGAACTGGCCTTTGTTCAGGTAGGTCATAGGCCCCTCGCCCTGCTTCTGACGCAGTGAGCGAGTGGCATCCAGCGTGTACTGGAAGCTGTCACTGTCCACACACACACACACAGACACAAACACACACACACACACACGAAGAGAATATGTGATTATACATAACAAGCAAGCAAGCAAAGTTTATTTATATAGCTGCTTTCACAGACATCAGTCACAAAGTGCTTACATATACAATCAAATCAAATAAAGACACCATATAAAATATACAAGGGGAACAGACATAAGAAACAAGTTAAAACATAAGACAACACATGCTACCTAAATGCCTGTCTGAACAGATGGGTTTTTAGTTGATTTTTAAGTGTCCAAGGTCCTCAAACCTATTGGGAGACTGTTTCAGGGCTGCCAAAGCAAGATCTCCGCGAGACTTATACAAGTTAGGATGGAGGTACAACAACACAGCGTAATTTTTTATTCTTTTTCATTACTTTCTGGATCACTTCTGGTGAGTGTTTTGACTTCAAAATGTCATGAGTTTGTGTATTTACAGGATATCATACAGGGATTATTGCGCTGTAACAACAACTTGGCAAGTCTTTGTATTGTGAGTGTGATGCCGTTGACTTACACTCCCTCCTGTTGAAATAAGAAGTCATCTGTAGCCAGAGAGGAAGGTGTGTGGTATTTCTGTTGAGAATGCAACAAAAACAAAAAACAAAAACAGAGAAAGAGGAAATTATTTTGTGACAGAGAAAAGTATACTTAGTGTGAGAGGAACTGGTTAAACAATGCTGCAAGTGAGAAAAAATAAACAGATAATTGACATAATAACATCATGGACATCTCAGACTAACAGGAATCAAACTCAGAAACCACTTGTAGATTCCTGTTCAGGTTTAGGAACCTTTGGACTCTTGGTGAATCATATTTAAACATCTCTGTCTTTACGTCTCATTAAACAAAAACTCCACCCAGCATATCCTGTTACAGATCATCAGCCTGTGACGTTCAGTGGTTTCCAGCCGTCATAATGCGTTCAAATGAAGACGTTTTGTTTTTCTTGTGTTGTTTAAATCTGTCTTCTTTTCTTCTACGTCTTCAATCTTCCTACATTCTCCAGACTGTCTTTTAACAACCTCCACACTGTGCCTGATCATCATTCAGCTGTGATTTCTACTTCGAAATAAAAGATGACAGCAACAAACTAATAACGGCAAAAGAGCGGCGAGAAAGGCAAGAAAAAGTGAAAGCTGAGCCCTTTTCTCCAAGTAAAACATATCTTGTGACTGCATTGCATTCTGGTGTATTGAGGATTTTGCAAAGTTGCTTTTGTTGCATCTTTTAAGAGGGATTTCTCTCTTTATAATTACTACACATTTGTTCAAAACTTTTGCTCTTCGGTCCAGAAATGCAAAGAAAACCAGTTCTTCTAAGTTACTGTAAGTTATAGCGTGTTTTAGGGCAGTGGTACCCAACATTTTGGGCTTGTATCCTCTTAAATGAGTCCAGTTGTGTTAGGTTTCATATGTCTGAGTCAAAAAAGAGTTCTGAATTACTGCAATTGCATAATTTTGCAAAAAGTGGAAATTTCATTGTTAGAGAAGTGTCATAAAATGGTTTTAGAGTATATATTTTTCTCATGACACAGTATCTACAGACTTCAAGGCATCTCTTCTCACCCCATCTCTCTCCTCCTCATACGGACTGTCAGGCGGACTCTGCTGGTCTTCTTTCACATAGGAGCTGTGACTGACGGTGGTCACCTCATACGGACTCTGCTCGTAGATCACCCTCGCTGACTCCTCCCCATCCATCCTGTAGTGAATCCCGCTTCCCGTCATGAAGACGGGCGCGTACACCTCGGCCTTTACCACGGCAACGGCTGGCGAGCCTCCGTCCCCTGAACCCGCCCCCGCCGTGCTGTTGAACTGCTCCCGTTTGGTCTCTGGGTGCTCCGTGTTGAGTGACAGGTTGACAGGGACAGATTTGAGGACCTGAACACGGTTGTCCACTGTCTCCACCTCGCTTTGGCTGCTGGGGTTGCTATGCAAAGCAGACCTGAAAAACAAGGGTTAGAACATTTTCCCTCATTTCTTTATTTTTTAGTCCTACATACACTTTCCTGCTGTCATAAATACTCCATATATGTATAAATCCTAAACAAATGCTCTATTTTTATTACTGTTTGAGTAATGTTTGCTACATTTCCAAGCTGACTTAGTAAATGTTACCACTACTATTACTATTACTACTTCAAATAATTGTTGATGTAATTTTAAAAATCTAAGTCTTCAGTTCAAGTGCCACAGGCAGGATAAGGAAACATCTGTCCACTGATGAGTAACATAATAAAAAATAATGGCCTTTAAGATGTGAAATTTAAACCTGTTTTACATCTGTTTTTATGTAAAGATCCTTACAATATCATGTCATATACAATCAGTGTCGCCCTGGGCTAAATCAGGCTACAGCCAAAGGACATGTCCGTACACAGAACTGGATTTTTTCCATTTCAACCAAATAATTTCCCTTTTTTTTGTAAATGAAGTTTTATCTAACATCAGAGATACATTATATCATGACAATCTTTTGTACTTTCTCTTTTTCTGAGGGCATAAGGAGCCTCTCGTTGGCCCGGTTCCAGCTTCTTTCACTCATTATCAGCACTTCAAGAAAAACAACACTCACTCATCTGTGATATTTGCCCGCATGCATACTTACAGCACTCTTCTCATATCGCTATTATCTCTGGTACAAAGTTCTTTATCATGTTACGTAAATTGCATTTAGAAAATGTGAAAGCTTTTAATATTAAACTGCTTTTTTATGTAATCCTTTTAACCGCAGGTCTAACATGTCAAATACTACAATTACTAATGATTTAACTGCAAGCAATCAAAGCGTCTGCCAGCAACTACATGTTTGGCATTTTTTCGCGGTCTTTCTGTCTGTACATGTGCATCCTTGAGCGAGACGAGGAGAAACCCAAATTCACTGACCTTTTTTCCTGATCCTCTGTAACCTCAACCACTTTGGGGACTTGCAGAAGCCTCTTTTCTTTCGGCACCTGGAGGGGAAAAAGGAGTGCATGTTAATATTTGACAATTTTCTCTTTATACCTATACAAAATAGCAATTTTCTCTTTATGTTCAGCCTCTGCACCATGTATTTTAGCTGTGGTGCTGTTAAAATTGTGGTTAAATAGGATAATAATGTGTGTGCTTTCATTTGTTCAATTTACACAGACTAGTATAATCCTGCGAGCAGATTAAGTTAGACTTTCACTATTTTACTTCAGAGCTCTGAATGTCTGCATCCACTTTTGCCTTTTCTCTGAAGGCCATTAAAAACAGAAAACTGCTCAACCGAGTAATTAGAGTCGTAAAGAAGTGTTTGATCTAGTCCTCGAGGATTTCTGTTGAACATTCAGTTTATGTCTGAGGTAATTCTGGGGTCTCAGACACTTGTGACACTGCACCCTTTCTGTCAGCTACAGCTGTTAAAACTTAAGTAATGCTTTATTTAAATGTTATTTGAGGTGAAATCCCCCTTTAAGTCACTAAAAACCATCTCGCATCACAAAATACGTTCTATCTCTGCACCTTGTAGTAGTCGTAGAGCAGGCCCAGGGCGTTGGCGCTGTCCTCGTCCCCGTTGATGCTCATCATGGCCTTGGTGGCGGCTGTCAGCGGGTTCTCCAGGTACGACCTCCACGCCTCATCCTCGCTGGTGTAGGCCCGCCGCACCGCAGGGTAGGAGCTGTCGTTGGGGACCACCACCACCACACGCTTACTGAGAGACACGCAGGAACAAAAACGTGTGAATTCAACATGTGGACATTAGATTAGATATATCCTGGTTTTAGATTTACAAATAATTTTTTATTATCAATTAATCGTTTAGTCAATGAATTGTTGGAAAATAGAGAAAACTCTTCACTTCTGACACCTCAAGAAGATATATTCGAATGTCTTGTCTGACCAACAGTCCAAATATGACATATATGACGAATAAAATAAGCTTTTAAACACGTTTTGCTTGAAACTTTGTCTTCCAGGATATTATGATTGTAATTTTTCATTGTTTTTTTACATTTTAAACACCAAATAATCAAGAAAATAATCTGCAGATTTATCAATAGTGGAAATATTCATTAGTTGCAATCCTAATTTCCTTTATGTCTTACTATTACAAAGAAAATGGGGGATACTGAAGTCGAAACTTAACCATTGTCTATCTTAAACAAGTGATCAAATAATAATAAATAAATAAACTGGAAAAACTGCTGCTGTAGCACTTTTGTTGTTTTGTTGACATGTTTATGTCTCCTCTCTATAGACCCACTTAAGAGGAGATCACAGACCAGTTAAACACACAGTGTTGTCACAACATCTCTCTGCACGCAGCCAATCACAAGACTGGCTCCGAATGTGTCAACTTGCACTTAGAAAATGTTAAACAGTGAGCGACATCAGCGGCAAAACTACTGCAAAGACTTCTTTCAGTGTGAGAAGTCAGCGGGAATGTCGTAGCATCAAGTTCATTTTCAGTTTTTTTTTTTTTTGTGTGAAGAGTTTGAATCAAATAATTGAATCAATGTAAACAGGAAATCGAAAACATCTGCGGCAATTCAAAATAACAAATTGATGACATGTAATAGGCTAACAAATTTTTATTGTGTGGTTCCTTTCAACTACTGCGTGCCAGATCTACCTGCCAGATACACGCCTCTCGTCTCTGATGTCATACTGATGCAAAGAAGTCATTAAAAAGGAGGAAAGAGGCAGAAACACGCAGCTGAAAGGACAAAGCTGTTTTAAAGTGACTCATTTTCATTAATACCCAAATCACACATTTAAGTCCTCATTTTTTCTCATTTTGCAGGATGTTGTTCTTATTCTGCTGCAGTGAATTGAATATAATCTATATCTGCTAATCAAACTCATTATCTTGTATTGATCTTCCATCTTTTGCAAATCCTGGTCAACTTTTGGACACTTCTCCATGGCAACCACACCATGAGCTGATAATCACAGAGAGAAATAAAACACAGCAGGTGATTAGGATGATTTGAACAGCTCCACTCTGGTGGATCTGACTACATATTGCCACAGTGAATAATGATAGTTGTGGTGGGAACCTGCTGTTTCCTCTGCAGCTTGAAACATCAAATCAACTACAAGCCAACATGTTTGTACACATAGAGACAGTTAGTCGTCTCATATTTAGATACACACAACTGTTTTTATGCCACAGTTATTACTTCTTCTTCTAATATGAATAATAATAATATAATTTATATATTTTATATATTACACATTTTCCTTAAGAATTTAGATAACAGCACATCAGAATCTATATCATTATTAACCAGAGAATACATATTACCTATTAATAACAATAATATTAACTAAAAAGTTAAAGGTGTGATTTTCTCAAACTAAAACTCATGAGATGCCACAATTTAAATGATTTCAATCAACAAAAGCTTAATATTTTTTTAATATTTAATGAGGTAATATATACAAAAATTTGGTATAATGTGATTATTTTCAAGAGCACAGCCTTTCCTAGTAAATTAAAATGATAAAAAGCTTAATTTATCTCTATAAGCAGCTATGATTTAAGTCCAAAGGTTTTAATTTCTTCAGTAATATGATTAAAGAAGATTTCTAATGTTACAAAACAACACAGAAGGCCAAAACTGTCCTCATTCACAAGCAAAAAAAAAATCGCCCAATGCAATGCAAAAGTAGCACTTAAACTCTAATATCACTGAGAGAAATAAAGTTGTTTAGAAAATCCACGTCTTGCACTTTGCAGGCTTTTCCATCAGTCAAAAATGGCGAATTCAGCTCTAACGAAATCCACGGCGCCAATACGTTTGCTTGTCAACTTTTTTCCTCCAGGCCTAAAAAGTTTCACATCTGTCAGAAATTATCCAAAAACTAACACAACCATAACAAGAGCCACTGTTTTTCCAACCAATCCCGATTTTATACCAGCTTTTTCCCCTCTTTAATTAAAGACTAAAGAAAACACATGAAAAAGATTTTTTTCCCCTCATTCAAGCAGAAATCATCAAAGATCCTCTACGCTGGCTCGACCACTTACTTGTCTGTCTCCTGTGACATATTTTGCTTCCTCTACGGTTCTTCCTTGTGAAACTGGACTTTCAAGTCGGAGCAGGTACTAGAGAGAGCAAGTTGCCAGAAGTTGGTCTACAGGTAAGTCGACTTTTTCTCGCCCCGCTTCTTTTCTCCCTGCCCCGTCTCTCTTGTCTCTCCTCCGCTCCACCTGGCAGGTGAAGCTGCTTTTGTCCCCGGACAGCCAATCACAGCGCCCGCCTGCTGGTCAATTAGCACAGCGGATTATTACAAATATTAACACATCCTGCTGTCTTGCATTATATTATTTGTCTTGGCGTGCTTAATGGCAGCGGGTCAACTTTGGCTGCAAATTCTTCCACTGTGAAAGAATTGAAGGTGAGGGCGAGCCTGTCGTTGATTGGCTGTTTCAGCGCGGGGCTGGGCTCTGATTGGCTGCCCGGTGAGAGAGGCAGGTAAAGACCCACCTCACCTGCAAGCAAACCAACAGACTGCATTAAATACACCGCAGTGACACAGAAAACAGGGCAATCAAGGCAAGGTTGTTTTTTTTTTGTTTTTTTAGAAAATTCACCTCTGGGTATTTAATATTACAAAATAAAAAAAGAAAGAAAAGAAAAACAAGGAAGGTTAAAAGTTAAATGGAGGAATGAGAGGATGAGATGCATGATTGCACAGGCTCACAGGGGGGCCTCAGACTGACCATGCACCTCTGATTTAACCTTTCTCCCTCTGATTTTAATAATGACTTCTCTCTGCTGTGTGTGTGTGTGTGTGTGTGTGTGTGTGTGTGTGTGTGTGTGTGTGTGTGTGTGTGTGTGTGTGTGTGTGCGTGTGTGTGTGTGTGTGTGTGTGTGTGTGTGTGTGTGTGTGTGTGTGTGTATTTCAGAGCGGGCAGACAGAAGGCAGGGAGGAGCCGGGTCATTAGCTCACACAATGCCATTGTCCACTTAATGAAGCCATTGTAAGAGGAGATCACAGTGTTTGGGATTACCCCGCCAGAGCAAACAATGATGAGTGTGTGTGTGTCTGTGTGTGTGTCTCCTAAAATGATGTGGCACCACTGTGGTCATTAGTGACCACTGACCTTAAAAACTCATTTTTTGCTTCTGTTTTATCAGTACAGATTGAAATAAGTAAGTATAAAGTTTAAAGAGGACTCTGTTACTAATTTATAATGTAATTGTATGTCATATGGCCTCTAAAACATCAGAAAACACCAGTTGCAACCCATTTCCTGGAGCTCAAAGTGATGTTATTAAATGTCTTGTTTTGTTCAACCACCAATTAAAACCCCCCAATTATTACATTTATTACTACTCTGCAAAATAAATCAGCAAATGTTCATATTTGAGAACCTAAAACAAGAGATTGTATGATTTTTTTTAAATATGGATGATCAAAATGAATTACCTGTGGATTGACTAAAAGCTGAATTAGAAACAGAAGTCAAATTAAAGGCTATGATACTCTTAATATATACGATCATAGTGCCTGTTAATACATGATTAGAGTAAGTCTAGCAGATAATTAATTATGTTGTTTTATTACTGTGTAAGTGAGAAGGTGCTTCAAAGATGCATTCATTCATTTATTCATTCATTCATTCATTCATTCATTTATTCATTCATTCATTCATTGACTCATTCAGTTCAGTTTAGAAATGTGAAGACAACCGAAACAATGCAATTCAAATACTCGATTTTAAATAAACTAACATTTTCAGTGGTGGAAAGTAACTAAGTACATTTACTCAATTACTTCTACTTAAATTGAGTATATCCATTTAACACTACGTCAGTCCTTTGTACTTTTTTACCTCCACTACATTTATTTGACAGCTGTGGTCAGTAGTTACTTCAGATTAAGATTTCACATTAAAAAAAAAACCATAAGATTATTAAATATATCACATTGTTAAAGAATAAACCAGTGTTTTCCAGCCTTTTACACTTGCTATAACTTTAAAAACTTAGTTGCAAGTCCTTGTCATGTTACAGGTGTCTGTGAGAAGTTTCACTAAAGATAAACTGGTTTTATTTAAATTATTGTACAAGGCCCAAAATCAAGTCAAGTAAGTTTTATTTGTACAGTCCAATATTACAAATCACAAATTTGCCTCAGGGTGGCTTTAAAATCTTAACATCAATACAACATCCTCCAATCTTAGACCTTACATTACATTACATACCCCTCAAAATCCTTTTAATGAGGAAATAATGGGAGAATTCTCAGGAGAGCGACAGAGGACAAGAAGAACTCTGTGATCTAATACATTTTTCAGTAGCGTGAAGGAGATCTTCTGATTGTTTTCAAGCTGCGCCTTCTTCTGATGCACCTGAAACATACACAGAGATTTGTGAGGCTGGACAGATGTGCAGAAGATGTTTGAACAGAATAGATCAAGATTGAAAAAGTACAGGAATATGGCACAGAAAAAAAGGATGACAAAAGTAGATGTATGAAGAGAAAAAAGTCCCAAAAATGATCCAAATGTATGTAGCAAAGCGTTAATTAATCATCTGAAGATCCTCCAGATTTATCTTGTGACCCTCTGCAGGGATCAGAAACACTGACTGTCTATAAAGTAGATAAATAGGCTGCACATTGACAAGCTACAACAATAATCTAATGATGTAATATATGACCAATATATCACACACAGAGTATTAAAACTTCAAGTATATTTAGCTGATAATACTTTTGTACTTTTACTGAAGTAAGAGTTTGAATGCACAACTTTAATGGAGCATTTTTACATTGTGGTATTTGGACGTTTACTTATGTAAAATGTCTTCATACGTCTTCCGTCACTGTAAATTTTTACAGACAATGAATAAAAGATAAAAACCCCTTCAGCTGAATTTCATCTGGACTTTGAGAAAAAGTTAGGATGCTATTTTCAAAACCGGTCTGATGTCTTTACGAAGCGGTTTGCATGACAAAATGTGAGAATTTGCTTATGATTGCCTCGAGGTACTCTTCTATGGAAATCTAAAAATTACGTTTCAGATTCAGTTTAACCGTCAGTTGTGTCTGTCTGCGTGTGTTTGAGAGAAGTAAGCGTGTTGTTTGCGTGCCCTGCGGATGATCACTACTATCCTCCCTCGTCTAATTTGTTTTACAGATCCAGGCCTTTGCTCAGCTCTATCTCTCTCTCTCTCTCCCTCTCTCTCTCTCTTTCTTTCTCTGAGTGTCTGCTAGATAAATACAGGTGGGGTTCTTTTCTCCCAACAATACACAGACACAAACAAAAGAGAAGGGGAGACAAAAAAACAGAGAGTTGTAGAAGATAACAAAAAGGTGAATAGTTGATGAATTCCAGGCTTATTTTAATTTCTTTTCACTTTATTACAGCTTTGTTTTAACCCTCATGAATCTACTAAGAAAACAGAAAAGAAGAGAGTGTTTGACTTGGTGAAAACAAGTTACATATAAATGTTTGTCTTATCTGCACCTTTCCCTACATGACTTTTCCCCAATGGAATGTCTTCCATATGGCAGCATGACAGCTGCAATAATGCAAGGGCTACCGTACAAGCTGCCACAAGCAGGCATGGGCAAGACTGGAAAGTTGAGGGCCAATAGCCACAGAATACCTTCCTCGGTTTGTGTGTGTGTGTGTGTGTGTTTGTGTGTGTGTCCCACTCTGTGAGAGAGGTGAAAGGTGTATCTTACATACCAGGCGTTTTTTCGCAAGGAGAAGCAGCTTGTCTGGACTTGGCCAGGATTAGATGTCTGCATCTACCTGTTTGGCAGCTGAGAGAACACAAGTAAGCGCGAGAAACACGCAGCAGCTGAGGAACAGACAGAGAGGAGGTGAGAGGGGATGTGCCATCCTCCAGATGGACAGATGTGAGGGGGAACAGAGGAGGATGGGATGGAGGAAGAAGAGGAGGAGGAGGAGGAGGGGGTAATGACATTTGGGGACAGATTAGTGGTAATTGGGTAGATTTGCAGGCACATGAAAATCTTTTAAAAAGGTAAACAACAGGTTAAAGTGTGTTTATATATCAGCAGATTGGTGACAAATCCAAGAAGAAGATGACATTAAGTGTCTTAGTTTAGCACAAAGACTCTACAAGTCTGTAATCTGCTCACAATTCTTCCAAAATATATTCACTTGATTGGTGTTTAGAGCAAAGGCCGTGTTTATTTGAGATATTTAGAAAGAGGGGTCTCTCTGGGTCGTTGAGGGCTAAACACCAAGAAGACAAATATGTGTATAATTATGAAGAAAAATGACTAAAAGTACTAAATGTATCACTTAATGAACAAGATAATGATTTAAAAATCATATTAGATTAATATCAGTGAAGAAAACAGAAGACGAAACAAAACAATACATCACTCACAATAACCAAAGGAGGAAAACAATAACATTAATCAGGAGAACATTAACAGTTTTTGCTTGAAAAATTACTGAAATTATCATTTTAGATACAAATTAATTTTCTTTCAATCTTCTAAATCTCAACTCATTTATTGAGTCTCTCTGTTTTGAAATACACGTTAAGGGGCTCGACCAGGAAGGCAAATGTAAAGTATTTGTATACTATTAGTACGAGTAATATACTGGTTATATACATTTCTAATTCTTGAGAAACTTTTGGCTGTAGTTTCTTGTAGTTTCAGTTGTGAAATTAATATAAGCTTTAGTGTCAGAATTGATATGAATGTCACTGTCAGCATTATAGAGAAAGGTCATGAATTTGGTACCAGTACCTTGAAAACTAACTCAATGTACACTTTTTTTTAAAGCTCGTTCCCAGAGCTTTCAATAACATCTTGCACTCCTCCTCAACAGAGGGAGTTTGCTCAGTCAGTTGTCATGGAGATCGCTCAATTGTCATGTCATTAACTTAAACTCACTTAAGCGACCATAAAAACTAGAAAGTGGGCCTTTATTTGAGATGTTTGGTGTTGTTTTTTGTTAAGTTAATGTTTGCACTATTTCTATTAAAGTAATTATTCATCGAGTTACTTCTATTGGAAATCCATTTGCACTAGTTGTGTATTACTCTTAGAAATTATATACCATCTTCTTTCTGTCACACAAACTTCTTTGTGAGCTGATTTAAACCTCAAATGACCACAAATTCAGTTTAAAATACTTGTTGACCAGTCAGTACAGCAGCTAAATGGTTAAATAACGTCCATCACATGTGTTAAAACTGACATTTGATCCAATGTTGTTGACTGCACTCGCTAACAGTCACAGTTGGCCCAAATATCAGAGAGCTGCTGCTGTTAGTGAGCTGTCAGCACCTTCACAATCAGCCTCTGTCTGAGCGGCTCAGGTCCGCCCGACCCCAGACCTCACCTCTCCTTCAGTTGCACTCTGTGTGTGTGTGTGCAAGTGTGTGTCTTGGTAAGAAATTAACTTTTTTCCACCCTGGAGGCACGGTTCACACTCTTGATGTGGTTTCTAAGGGGCACCTCAGGGTCAGTTTTAATTAAACAATGAGGCGTTTGCTTTGCATTATAGCAAATAAACTCTCAGGCTTCACTAGGTTTTGTTTTTCTTTCTCAGAGGAGAGGTCTACCGCAGAGATCTGTATGACGTTTTCTTTCTCAAAAGACACTACGCTCCAACAAACCCTGTTAAAATGTGCTCTATGTGTCAATAAAGTCACATGACACAAGCCCTCTGAAGTCAGTGAAAGTTACCAGCATGTGGATGTGTTGTGACTGTGTCTCGGCTTGTGTACAGTCCGACTGGTCTGGCAACATTGTGGCACGTCACGGTGCTGCAGCAGCAGCCGACTGTGGCAAAACCTGTTGGTTTGGAAAATAAAGGGAAAGCATGAGGGGGGGAGTGCAGGGAGAGGAAGTGACTGATGGGGAAGATGAAATCCAACTTCCTCTTCCCTCAACAGCCTCCACCGAAACAAGGTCATGCTCGCCCCCGTTCTTCACTGTGCTCTGTCGCTCAGACAAGTTTCTCAACCCTGAAATGCATCTTTAGAAACCTTCCTTGATCCTGGCTTAACCTCTTGGAAACTAGCTGACTTCAGATATGTGGTCGAGTATTGAGAAACACAAACCAGAAACTGCAGCGTGACAGCTACAAGATCACTTACAACAAAAGGATCCCTCAGAAACAGCTTAGCTCAGCCGAAAGTGAACCTGAAAGCCCCCCTTTTTGGTGGGTGGAGAAGGACCCAAACCAGAATAAAATCTCAGTCTGTCTGCGGCAAACCCCTGCGTATTCATACACACAATGAACAGCCAGATAATATTCTCTTCTGCTATTGAAAAGCTGACACCTGGAAGATTTGTTTTCACACAGGCCCTAAGGCTGGACAACCCCACCCCAAACTTAAGCTAGCAAGTCCCTGCACAACAACCTCCAGGGTGGGGGAACTTGAGCAATGTGTGGCTTTTGTCATAAGGTCTTTTTTTCCATCTCCCCCCCTCTTTCCTTTACTTTTTTACCCCCTTCTGAAAGCATAATCACATCCTTCTCTCTTGAGAGATATTTCCCCCCCTTTCACAAAAGAGTGAAGGGATTGTCTCTCTGTTCTTATGATGGGAAAAAAGTAGGAAGGTGAGGAGGACACAATGGCTTGCCAGGGACTTTTCTCACAACGATAAGATTTCTCTCAAGAAAGTCATGACACGATACTGTCAGGACGATTTACAGCAAGAACGAGAGAATAAAACATATATAAATACTGCTCTCTGAACTTTGGCTTACTTCTTTCTCAACTAGTCAAATAAAAACTATGATTTCATTTTGTACTTTTATATACTGATCGATATTTTGGTTTCTGGGACAGCTTGATAGTTTGCGTTGGCATCACGAGATAACTGGAGTCGCAGGTTGTTTGCATATTAGCTGAATTTAGTCAAATAACGAGCGGAGGTGAACAGCTCTACTGTTCCCATCTGACGGCAAAACCACAGTTACAGATCAGAAAAGATAAAAGGGATCTAATACTTTCCCATGACCCACATTAGGGTGTGAACTCACCGTACAGCTGTAGTATTTTTGTAGCAGAGATTAAAAATAAATGTTAGTTAGTGAATGTTTAAATGTGTTGAGTCTTTAATTTGAGATTGTTTTCAGCTTTTTTTTTAACATTACAACCATTATTAGTATGATGGTTATATCAGTATCAGTGTTGCAGATATGAAGCGATGCACATCATTTGTATGCTGGTGGCACAGCAGCGCTCGCAGCATGAGTAAACCCTGATGTTTGACTGTTTTCTCCCTCACAGTACTGTACACTGTACCTGCCCTCTAGTGTTACTCTGAGGGAACAGCTCGTTCATCAATTATTTCTCAAAATTAAGAGTTTTGGTGCTGTGCGTTGATACCAGTAATACCAGTAGAATGGAGCTGTTTAGCTAAAAAAAAAAAGAAAAAAGAAAAAACGAAGTACAAGTTAACACAGAATAATGTACAAAAAGCTCAATAAATAGCAAATAATTTGACAAGCAGTACAATTAAAAATGTCCATGAACATATATAATTGGAGTTGCACATTTTATTTTTTGGTACAATTTTGGTAAAATCATACAAAGATAATGGTATAAAATACTTTACAATGAAGACAATTTGGCAGTACAAGTTATATAGATCTGTAAGATGTATAATTAGATAATAAAAAATATAGTAATAAAACTAATTAATAGTGTTTTCTCACTGATATAAGGATTTCTTTTCCTTAATACTGTACATAACTATCACCAAGTAGAAAGAGGTATTAAGTTTGTACATAGTGTCTTTAAGTCAAAGTACACTGCTCCAGTCATGCTGAAATGAATGTGTGAAAACTGTAGATACAAATAATCAAAGTTTTTTCGTGTGCTGATTCTAAATAAATAATGAAACATCAACTATGAGTCCACAGATCATTTACCAACAGGCATAACAGCATTATGCTCATCATCATCATATATACTATGGTAGAGTAGAAAGTAAGGATAACTATAACTTGTGATGAATACATTAAATACAATCAAATATAATACAATCAAAATGCAGTGGTGAAATGTAACTACTTACATTTACACAATAATTGTACTTAAGTAGAACATTTACTTTGTGTTTCTACTCAACTAGTAATTACTTTTTAGATTAAGATTTTACATGAATAATGTATTTTTTTTTTAAAATTGTTAATGTGTCTGTTAAGCACTTTCAGTTGCATGTGTATGTGAAAGTTGCTATATAAATCAAATGTATTATTATTATTATTATAAAACACACCCACATGACAGACGTATATAATATGATACAGTACTATTACTATTAATATACCAGAGTTTTTAAAATTGGCTCCACACTGATGAACTACAGTATTAAAATGTTCTTGCATTTATTTATTAGTGATACAACAAACTATATTATAATATTAAAGCCGCAAGCGGCGATGGCGGGCCCTCGCTCACCCATGCCACCGCGGGGCCTGAGGCATGGCGGGGCTGTGGCGTGAAGCAGAAAGTGAGAAAAAACCTGGAAGGAGGCCAAAAATGCAATGTTTCGTTCATCCAGTAGGGGGCAGTCACAGGTAGTTACACATATGGTCTGGTGTGGTCTGGTGTGTTCAGGGCGGCCACTCATCAGTCATGTGAAGTTTGGAGTGAATTGGACAAAGCATGAAGGAGTTATGAGAGGTTGATGGTTCATCCACCAGGGGGCAGTAATGGGATGCATGCAGGTGTGTTCAGGGTCAGTCCCTCATCACACATGTGAAGTTTCATGGAAATCGGACAATGTTGATGCAAAAAATGGCACTTCCTGTTTCCACTAGGGGGCGACATGAGCGACACCCCTATCAGATGGAAGAGGTCTCCACCCTGGACCTGTGTACCAATTTTCATGATGATACGAGTTCAATAAAGCCATCAAAAAGCCAAACGTATTTTCATGGCGAGGAATTGATGGTAGCCACAGGGACGCCATTACTCGTAGCTTCACAGTGTTCATAATGTAGCTTCACCAACTGGTTCTGCATGTTTTAGAAGTGGAATGAAGTTGATGGGGTCAACTATGTATTTTTCATGAATTTAAGTTCACTTCCTGTTACCACCGGGGGGCGCTATGAGTTACGTGGGAAGTTAATATATCGAGACGTTCAGGGCGGAGCCATCATCATGTCCAGCAAGTTTGAAGCTGATTGAATGAAGTATGTGGGCGTGAGAGCCACTCGTTTGTACATGGCGAGCACGCCAAAGTTAGTTGAGCCCTGGCAGACACGCCCTTTGACCTACGGATGCGCAGAGCACAACTTAAGCTCAGCTAGGTCTGAAGATGTTGCGTACCTAATTTGAACTGGATCGGACGAACGCTGTGGGAGGAGTTAATTTTAGGCGGGAAAAATCAAAACCAAAATGGCCGACTTCCTGTTGGGTTGAGGTCATGAGGTCAAGAGGCTTTTTTGCATATGTGGGTATAATACATATGTGTACCGAATTTTGTGAGCATAGGACAAAGTTAGCAAAATTCCCTATGGGCATTTTTGGACTTTGTAGGGGGCGCTATTCCGCCATTCTGCGTTGACCATGTACGAAAACCCAAAAATATCGAATTTCGGATGAGGCCGGACGTCCATGCAAAAGTATAAGCATTTCGCATTTGGGAAAGGGGCGAAATTGGGGCACGAAATGTCGGAATAATAATAATAATAATAATAATAATAATAATAATAATAATAATAATAATAATAATAAACATTACAATTTCAATAGGGCTTTCGCCAGGCGACTTGCAGTCGCCGCTCGGGCCCTAATAAACATTACAATTTCAATAGGGCTTTCGCCAGGCGACTTGCAGTCGCCGCTCGGGCCCTAATAAACATTACAATTTCAATAGGGCTTTCGCCAGGCGACTTGCAGTCGCCGCTCGGGCCCTAATAATAATATAACACTCTAAAAGAAGCCAGTATTCATAATGAGGACTTTTACTTAGTTGATAATACTTCTTCTTCTCAGGACTTCTACTTCTAATGGAGTATTTTTCTACTACAGTATTTTTACTTTAGTAAAGGATCGGATTATTTCTTCACCACTGCAACAATGTCTGATCATTTGTACCAGTTTTAGTATCAAACAGCAGCTTGTGTTAGTGTTTATGAGAGTGTATTAACCTCATTGAGCCACGTGGGGGAGACATTTTCAGGGTCATGTGTCTCTGCAGCATAGTGACGTCACTCTGCCAGGATGGTGCTTTCAGGAACCCTCCCTTAGTTATAAAATATCTATTTCCTGACGTGTTGTTGTCAGTTCCGCGAACTACTATTGTTATAACTATTATTATCAGTTACATTTTCTCTACAACTAAGAAAAGAAGTATCTCTAATAATAATAATAATATGTTCATTTAGCCTGAGTAGTGTTGTGATTGGGTGTTACCATTTCAGAATTATACAAATCTATCTATCTATCTATCTATCTATCTATCTATCTATCTATCTATCTATCTATCTATCTATCTATCTATCTATCTATCTATCTATCTATCTATCTATCTATCTATCTATCTATAAGAAAACAGTCATTCTCGTCAATCACCAATCTGGTTATTCAGTTGTTCTTGTTATCCTCTCATTCAATTAAATCAAACTAAGATCATTGTATTTATACCAAGATCTAAAATATAAACTTGGTTGCAGTGCTGGAGAGTAACTAAGTACATTAACTCAAGTAAAACTTTAAGGTACTTGTATTTTACTTGAGTATTTTCATTTTATGCTACTCCACTACATTTCAGAGGGAAATATTGTACTTTCTACTCCACCTTTGGTTACTTTTTGATAATACAATGGATAATATAACATGCTTTTAAAATACAACACATCATTAAAGATGAAACCAGTGGTTTCCAACCCTTTTTTCTTTTGACGTCTTACAAAAAGCAATGTGTAGTTTGGGGTCACGAGCACCTGCTTATGTTTTTCAGAGGGGGAGCATACTTTCAGTAATACATAATAGGTGGGGTGTAGCAGGTTCCTCTCCCAGAAATATTTTTTACTGAGTAGATAAGGACTGGAAATGAATAACTGAAGAATGGCTATTTCATCTTTGAAATTATATGTATAAAGCATGATGCAACCTAAATGGTAGGCAGCAGGCAACTAGACCACCTTCAAGGTTAAACAAGGCAAATTTATATACATAAAATAGCTTTATAACACATCACACAGCATCACATGATTTGTATAAATGAGACTGGTTAAACAATTTCCAATGCTGCAAATACAAATTACAGTACAGATTAAAGTTACCACAGCAACTTGTGGACATTTAAATTCATTTAAAAAAACGAAACAAAAACAAAAAAACAAATGATTTTAAGAAATCAGTCTTGATTTCATTTCATATTCAAAAGTCTGCTTGTACATAGGCTTACGTTTCAAAGTTAAATACAATAAAACACGAACAGAAAAAAAGTAAAGCCTAGAATGTTATTACTTAGATAAAGGATCTGTATACTTCTTCCACCACTGCTCACTGTGCTGTACGGAACTGTACTATAAAAACCAGAGTTTACAGAGAGCCACTGAACGCACCTTTGACGTTCACTTGTCAGTGGGAATCGAGCAGCTGTCACAACTTGTGTGTGCGCGCTTCCGACTAACGACACGTACTTGTAGTGTCAAAAGGTAAGTATTGTCGTCTTTTAAACTAGTTATATGCTGTAACATATAAAACGGTACGAGATAACACCTTTAGCCTCAGGTTGGAGCTAATATCCGCCATGGGGGTAGCCGGGTTGAACCGACGCTAGCCTGCGATGCTAACCCACGTTACAGCTGGTTTTAGCTTCATGTAAGAGTGTGATTTGTGAGCACTAAAACTAAACTAAAGTCACATCAAGGACCCGTATTCGCCAGATGGGACGTTTTATCTAAATCTGCACAACATGGCAGGACTTTTCTGGTGTTTACCCCTCCTGTAAAAGCGAGAAGACGACGCCAGATCAAAACAGTAGCGGCCAAGCTAACTATCCTGCTAGCTGCTAAGTGTCTTGTTTCTCGTTGTTCCCACGTTGGGAGAATAATAGCGAACACGGGAAACCACTGATATGCCCTACTTGTGCTTCTCCTATACCCCACACACACAGGAAACAACGAAACCGGCTTGTTTTAACCAGATAGTTCAAATATAGTGTAGACAGAAATGAGCATACCAGGTGCTTATCAGGCTAATCAGGTTTTTATGAGGCAAACCAAACACAAACCTAACTCTGAATACATTGCTGACGGACACCAGGCTATTTATAGGAGTTGTAAGCAAAGCTGAGTGTACCAGTAAGTGGGTCCTAATATACATTCAGGGGTCTTGAGAGCCCAATTACACATTGTTTATAAGACTAATGCTAATTTATGTGGGAATATGCAGCACTAAAGCCCAATAAAAGCCGAAGAGGGGTCCTGCGTTGTTACATAAGTGTGTGTCCCTTAGTTCCCACTCCTACCTCTTCCCATTTATACACCTAACCCAGGGGTGAACTCTGGCTGTCTGAGAGGCAGGGGAGAAGAACTATAAACGGCACCTGATACATTTAATGCCCCCTCTCTTCTTCTCAGCAGAGAACAATGATCCATGTTTGGTTGAAAGGATACATGGACAATTAAGATTAACATGTTATAATTTGACTCAAAATATAAGGCAAACAACACGTTTGTACTGACTAGAATCTACTTGCAAACATCTCTGTAATAGAAAACATATTTCTTCAATTTTCTGTATTTTTTTGGCATTTTGTAATCATTAAGTAACCCAATGCTAATGTCCCTCTCTACAAACTAAAGTGTGAAATACATTTTGAATAATGAATACTCTTTCTGCAAGGATTTTACTCGTACACTTTCCAGTTTGTACCAGATATTTAGAATATACATGACTAATTACTATCAATCTAGCATGTTATTTATATTATACATGTTATACAGCTTTGGACAGGTCTAAGCTTAAAACCAATTAGAAAATACCATCCTTATATATTAATGTATTCTGAATAACATTTAATCTGAACACTTGTTTCAGTAGTAAAAAAGTATTGTTATAATGTGACTTATGTCACACAATTGCTTACAAAAGCTTACATCCTCTTCATTTAAAGGACATGTTTTTTAGCTTTTGGTCCTGTTTTAGAATCAGGTTTTTTATGGTGGTGGTTGCAGGATTAATTCAGCAAAATTATCTAGATAATGCAATGATTTTCTTATTGAAATTAAAAAGAAACAAAAAAAGCTGCTACACAGTCACTAAGTTGTGCATTTCTACTGTTTTAGTTTTGTCATCCTGAGTGCCTCTCATGAAAGTACTTTACCTTTTATGTAAAATCAAGGTTTTATGGGTCGGCCTCCTGTCTGCGTTTTTACCTGAAGCACCTTTCTGTGAAGTCAGACTGGAGCTTTATCTTGTTTACTCTGCCCGACCTTGGATGGCTGGCACTTATTAGTTCTTTGCTTCCTTTTTGTATGGTTTTAATACTCGTTAAACATTTATCTGCTGGTAAGAAAGGCTTAGTGTTGGCCCCTTTTTTAAAAGACTGATGGAACATACAGTAAGGACAACGCTGCCTCTCATACAGCACTACTTTATCTTTGGTCTCACAGTAAACATGTTATGATTCAACCCTTATCAGCAGGCATTAAAAAAAATTATTGGGCTTTTACTGACTGACTTATTGGTGGTGGGTGTGTATCAGCAATAATAAAAAATCTCATCATTCTAAGCCCTTTGTTTTTGTGTCCGCGCCTCTAGGCTTCACCAACATGGCACGCGGGCATCAGAAGCTTCAGTCCCAGCAGAAGAATGCCAAGAAACAGGCCGAGATGAAGAAGGCGAAGGGTCACGATCAGAAGACGGCGGCCAAGGCAGCGCTAGTGTTCACCTGCGCTGTGTGCAGGGTGAGTATCAGTCCTCAACTCTGACAACCCACAGACAGAGTTGAGGACAGAAAAAATATATACTGATGAGTCGTACTTTTCAACCAAATCCAAAGCTATAAATTCTAACATGTTGTATGTGTTGTCTCCTCCTGCAGTCCCAGATGCCTGACCCCAAAACTTTTAAGCAACACTTTGAGAGCAAGCATCCCAAATCCCCTATGCCCCCCGAACTAGAGGGAGTGGAGGCATAAACGGCTGCTCCTGGATAACCAAACCGACTTCCTCAAGGCCCTGCACCAACTCTGCACTTGTCTCAGTCTGACAGCATTGGATTGATGTAACCAACATGAAGGCATTTTCCTTAATTTAGGCTTTAACAGGCCCGGTTGCCTTTGACACACACAATGCTTCCTCCCATCCAGTCCTGGCGCTCGTCTGTGTATGTAAATAAACCCCCGAAGGCCTGTTTTTTTTATTTGAAGGCCGCTAAAGACCTGTATGATCCATGAACAATCCAAGTAGTGAATGAAACAGACTCCTCACTGCCCTGATGTGTTCTGCACATAGGAATAATTCTTGCTACTATCACTTACACGCCTTCATCTGAATCTCTTATGGATTGATTGTCTGATTAAATTGTTATAACACAAAAGTGCATCCTTTACAAAGCAGGGATTCGGCATTGGTGGGAGACAAAAAAGGAAGAAGTTTTAATATTTTTTTTTTTTTAGTTTGTTGCAATCAGGGCAATGACAAATGTGACCTCATCTATTTTTTTAGTAGTAATTAAATTTAATTTCTTTGAATGCTGAGCGTTGAATCAAAAGGAGTCTGTGACATTGTTTTATTTTATAATTTTTTTTGGGTGTCATATCATCGTCGTTCAGTATGAAATTCCACCACAGTGCTGTCTGCCTGGTTTGTACTGTAATCTTTTCATCATTAGTTAATCATAATTTCATGTTGGGGTCATCGAAATGTGAAATTTTGCCAGCTATTGCCAAGCTGCTACATTGAAATGCAAGTTAATAAAATTTTAGCGGAGCTTGACAGGAACATGAATGTATGCTCCAATGATGTATTATAGCATTTTATTAAACTTTACTTTGTGGTATGGCTGCTTTTTTCCCCCCTTTTTCTTTCAAAGTGTTGCCCAAATTTACTTCTCATCACTTCTCTTATCACATAATGTGAGTGTAAATCTTCTTGTAGACATCAGCTGTTACTTAGCTTTATAAATGTGTAATAACTAATGAATAATGACTTTTTAGACACAGTGATGCATTTTGCCACTCGGAAACATGAATATGTGGCTGAAGGGGAGAAAGGGGTAGATTCACAGAGAGTAGTTGACAGCTGAGTTTGAAATCATCCCAGGAGGCCTCGTTAATAATCCTTGACATTTTGATATAAATAAATTAATCTCCAGCCACTTTGATCAAACTAAATATACACACGCTTCACAGAAACTAGCTCGTACATTTACTGCACTTGGAGGTGTGCACCTGAATGTCAGCTGGTCTTTTTTTTAGGTACAGCTTGATTTTACACTCATTTTCTTGACATTTTTGAGTAACTTGAAGTTATTTAATGGTTCATTTTTGGGTCATTTCATAGAAATGGTGGTTCAGTTTGGTACAAATTGTAAGAAAAGGAAAAAAAGGGTTATGTTGGTAAGAGCCCATTCAATATGTTTGGGTTCATACTTAGTTATTCATTTGCAAAAATCCTGACAGCTCTTTAACTGACAGAAGTTTTCAATCAATCTTTATTTATATAGCGCCAAATCACAACAAAAGTAATCTCAAGGCACTTTACACATAGAGCAGGTTTAAACCGTACTCCTTAAGTTTTCAATGTGTAGTTTTGTGTGCCAAACAATATATTGGCACATTAGGTTTCTTCAATAATTTCCTAAAAGTAGCCTCTGTGTATTTAATTTCTTTGAAGTGGTTATGTAATTTGGTATTTATATTGGAAATGTGCTCATTATGGAGTTTTAAGAAACAGTCTAATTCAATATGTAGTTTGACACACACTGAAAACTTAACAGCTTGACATTTTTTGGACCAAATTGCACCACCCTCTCTGTAAAATGTCCTAAAGTTAACTGTAAAATACTAACAAATTACTCAGAAAAGGTTTTGGATATGATCATAAAATAAAATTTAAATTAAATACAGAATTACCTTTTTTTGGTAACTCTTTGTTCTTTTGCCTTTTGGAGAAAATCGTGGTTAAACCAAGGCTGAATTGGGAAAAGATATTATTTTAAAAGTACCAACAATGTTCTAGATTTAAAAAATGAATAATTTTACATAAGAGATCAACTCAAGATTCTGGATTTTGTGTTCCATTGCTTTAAAAATCTTTCACACAAATCTGTGAGGAATGGGAAAGGGAAAATTATTGCAAGTGGAAATCACGACTTGAAGCAAACAACAGAAAAACACAGCACAGTGTTTCTCCAGTCAATTAAAGCAATTAATCCTATCTGAACCCATTTTCCCAGCTGTGACAGAGACACATCAGCTTAGCTCAGATTCAGTGAGTGGACGAGCACTGCTTTTACTGATGTTACAAGCTCCTCGCTGTGTATTCACTTAAGAATACAGGCCAAAGAAGGTCACAAAATGTGTCATAATTGAGAGGGAATAAGGCACTCAGAGGAGCAGAAAAAACAGAGCTGCTGCCATGCTGCTTTTAAAAAAAATGTATAATGGTATCAACAGGCTGTAAAATGCTGTTATAGGTCTATAGCAGAAAGAGGAACAACAGGCTCAGCTATGAATGAGTCATAGCCAAGCCTATTGTTTCTCTTTCTCTTCACAATCCACCTCTTCCTTCCCATGTGTAAACGTGTGAATGAAAAACCACAAGATACGCTCATTCATTCATACTAACAGACACACACACACACACACACACACACACACACACACACACACACACACACACACACACACACACACACACACACACATCTCCTAGTTCTCCTTTTTCTGTTTGAATTCAAGCACATGACGGACAGGAAAAAGCAATAGCAAAAAAGAAAAGAAAAGAAAAGAAGGAAGAAATGAGTCATCTTAATTAGGTGAAGGACTTAATTGATTCCCACAGGCTATAGATCATCTATTTCCAGACACACATCTCAGTTTGAAGAGATGAAAATAGCTGCTCATACTGTGGCTTCTCAGCTCTCATGAACGTCTAAGATTAATTTAGAACAAAATATAAAGAAACTCAAGTTGTTGTTCACACTGACAGCTAAAATCTACATTTTTGTCAGCAATAATATAAACTATTATCATCAAAAACAATGTATGGTATCATACCGGTCACTATGGTAAATGATAATGCAGTATCATGTCTGTCTCTGGTCTGGTACCAAAACTGTCTTTTTTTTCAAAGTCACTACTATTTTTTTCAGTCTACGGTCAGCACAGAAATCCGTTGCCATCTGCTGGCTGACCTCAGAACAACTTAAAACCACACCCACAAGTCACTGGCACTAAGGCAAACCCTGTTGAAAACCTGATAACTGAGCACATTTTCTCCAACATGTTAATAGCTGATTATTCCAGTCGTGTCTTTAAATCTTGTAATTTTATTTCTTGATGGTGTATTTGAAGGTAGACACTTGATGGAGCCTTCAGGGCCTATGCAACAGAAACATTTGAGCACATAAATCATGTTCTTTGACCTGCTTTATTTGAGGAAAAAAAGGGAAAATCGCTTCATCTTGAAGCTCAGTGTAAGTGAGTCATCTCTCAATAACTGGTATGCTGTTGGATTGAGCTCACGACATAGAGAAGGCTCAACAGTGTGGAAAGGTTTATGATAATGAGTGGCTGTCTGTAAGACTGGGCTGTGACTTTCAGGTGATACTGCCTATCAGGCCAGTGGTATCAACTATTGTAGCCTCAAGCTAAAGCAGACACAACATGCTGTATATGTAAGAACTGTTTACCCAACTGAATGTCCTCTCTTTGTCAGGGTTGGATTCAAAGGTGGTTTAAATTAACAATATATCAGAGAATGCATGGTGTCTGATACCGGTGGGTTTGCCAGATAGTGTTTATTTGTAGAACTAGTGGAACTCGATAAACAGGGGCAGTGACTGGACAACTGAAGGGCCCATCAAACCAGTGAGGCCAGCCAATGTAATGCAACCTAAGCAGATACATTGTGGAGATAAAGCCTGATTAAGCAGCTCAGTATCAGCTCTTTGCTTGGACAAGGAAGACAGTTTAAAAGTAAGTTTGGTCAGAATTACAGAAAGAAGCCTTATTAGATTTATGACCACAAAGTCACCGAAAGGCCTGACAGTGGGTCTAAAAATAATTTAATATTAGAGGTGGAACATCACAACGTACATTTACTCAAGTGCTCTATTCAGGTACAATTTTAAGGTACGTGTACTTGATTATTTCAATTTTAAAGCTACTTTCTACTTCTACTTCACTGCATTTCAGAGGGTAATATTGTACTTTTTACACTACATCTTACAGCTTTAGACCATATGGAGGGGGCCTATGTGGGAGTTAACAGCATTAAACTATTTAAAAGTATATAAAGTAGTTCAAACTAGCTCCACGTCAAGCAGATACAACAGTTAAATGCTGTTTATACATGCTCAGTATTACTAATGTACTTAATGTGTTTAATATTTCAGTCACTGTTCCCGATTTTCTACAAAACTACTTTTAACACTTAAAGTAAATTTAGTGGATAATGCTTATGTACTTTTACTTAAGTTGGATATGATATTGGAGTATTCTACATTGTGGCATTGCTACTTTTTTTTTTATAAAGGAAAGGATCTGCATACTCTTCCACCACTGCATGCTCTTGTACACACTGAACATCAGTAATGTTTATAATACATTTATTGTATGTCAGTCTGTAACTATACTGTTGGGCCATTGATCTCTCCAGCTGTATTGCTGTTATATTAGCCTACAAGGGCATATACATTGACAGAATTTTAATTACTGCATTTAAATGGCATGACATGGTAACTTACACATATTAAGAGGAAACAACTGAATTATTACAGACAAATGTATTAATTTGGATTGTTAATTCATGTAATCTCTTCATTATGTAGATAAACTTAATATTTCTGCCTGTGCACTTGTGTGTATGGAGCTCTGACTGGAAATGAAATAATGACAGTTTTTCTATATGTAATGAACTGAATTAAAATATATATTAGTTTACCCCCTGACAGAAATATAATTTCCATAGCAACCATTAGCTACCAACCTATTTAACTTGTACTTTACTTGTTCGGCAGGTATGTACAAGTAGATTAAACACAGTTATGCAGTAACTAATTGTAATACAACGAGGTAAAACATAGTTTACCTTCTGTACAAGTAACATAATTAATTGCACAGTAGAGGAAGGGAAAGAAAACGATTAGTCACGCCCCACTTCCAGGTTAATTTACGTTTTCCTAGATTACCTCATTAAAAAAATAAAAAGATACAAAGATAAAACGTGTGATGGGATTTCCTGGCCAAAGAATTAGTATCTATTTTCGAGATCAAGTGGTAAAATACGAACCCCTTGTCATACTGAAGATTGAATACAAAAACTACATCTCCCGTGAGTCTTTGCGGGCGAAACGTATTGTTTTACTTTCATACGAGAGTAAAACTTTGCACATTTTAACAGTTTGAAGCTCTCAGAAAATGAACATTGAAGAAATAGTGTGTTCTGTACGCACTATTTACTTCATTTAGAGAGAAACATGGATACAATGTTTAAGTTGCTAGTTAAAATATTCTGTTTTATAAAACGGGAAGTATCTTTAAAAGTTGCATTAAGTGGCGGTAAAAGAAGAAAAAAAAATTTGCCTTTCGATTTTGTTACCCTAGCAACCCGATCGTGACGTCACCCGTCCCGGTGCGACCCTGCTGCTGTGTCTTTGATTGGAGGGAAACCCCGTGGATGAGCGGGATAGATCATCAGCTGTGCTGCCGGGAATCAGGAACAACATCGTTTTACGACGCTCACAGGTCAGTTCTCCTTTATTTAACTGATACTCGGTGTTATTTTCGACGGTGAATCGTTAAATTGCTCTGTGTGTTTCGAGGACGCTTTTAATCCAGCGCGAATCGCCGCTTCCTTTTGGTGAGGTGGTTGGGGGGGACCGTGCAGTTGAAACCAGTGATGCTCCGCTGCTCAGTCATTGTTCGGCGCTCGTTGAATGGGGAAGCGCTGCTGCTCTTTAGCGTTCACCCATCCGTTTCTTTCGCTCGCTCCGTTTGGAGGGCAGATTTTGGACGTACCGAGTAAGCCTTTGTAAATGGAGCAACGTAAAATTAATGCTTAATGCTCGCAAAAACCGACAGCTCTGGTCTGCTTTCCGGGAAACGAAAAAGGGCGTTCACTGTGGACTGTACTAAGCTAGTCTCCTTTCATTGCAGCTTTACTGAGCCGGTGACTCTATTAGCAGCTCTTACCGCTCCTTATCCCGCGTTATGAAAGCATTTTCACTCTAAATATTTAAAAGCTTTTAAGCCAAATTGTCCAGGAAGGCTATTTTTGGGCGGTTTTATGTCCTTGTCTGTGTGCGGGCAGGTGTGTGTGTGACGTGAAACTGGGTGGCCGACATTCCTCTGAAGGGTGCAGGTGTCTGCAGATCTGACTCACTGATCGTGTGATTTTTTTTTTCTCCTTTTTTTTTTGGTAAATTCTGGTCTCTTAGATTTGGTGTTTCTTCGTTTAAACAAGACAGCCGGTAAGCCACGATCTGCAAATGAATTTTATGATGTTATTGTTCATGCATTGCAATAATCGTGCAGCCATCCTTAAAGCAAGAAAATTGTAAAAATGAAGCCTGCAGGCGTCTGATCAGAATAATAACAATACTATACTGATTATCATGCTTGTATCAGTCGAAATGCAGCAGACTTTCTGTCCTGCCATTAAATATATGTTTGTCTTAGATTTAATCGATTAGTTGTCAACTATTCTGATAATCGATTGATTGTTTGGAGTCATTGGTTAAGAAAAAAAATTCAAAATTCTTCAAATGCGAATATAATCTTTAATGACAGTACACTAGATATATTTGTGGACAAAATCAGACATATGAGGATTTCACCTTGGGCTTTGGGAAACAACAGTATGCAATTTTTCATCATTTTCTGATATTTTATGGACCAAACAACTAATTTATTGAATCAAGAAAACAATCGACTGTTAATTGATACTCAAAATAATAATTGGTTGCAGCCCTAGTCTTAAATTAGACAGACATATGAATTTCTTGCTTTTTTGTGTCACATATGATGGTTAACTGAGCTGGACTGTTGGTCATCAATAACAAGCAATGACAAGATGTCACTTTGGACTCTGGGAAATTGTGATTTGCTTTCTTATGATTGATTATCTAACACTTTATAGCTCATATGACACATGAGAAATGAATATCTTTGGGTTTTGGTTGGACAAATGAAAAGTCTTAAACAAGTCACCTTGGATATTCATTATTTGCCTGAATTTTAACAAAACATTTGAGAATATAATTAGCATATTGATAAATAATTAAAATCATCATTAATTGCATCCATAATGTAAGTTCCTATTTTAATATTGTGGCCCTAAAGCAGCCTGAACAATCAGTCTTATACAGCCACACTCTGCTGACAGTGTTTAATTCATCATGCTGTTTCCATTATGATGCCGATTAATATTTCCATATACACAATTATTTGTGAATTAAAACTTGTCTGCACAAACAACCACTTTCTCTAGTCGTATTTCTAATGACTTAGATTTCAAGTAACTTAAGTCATCGGTATTTCAAGTCTGTGCCAGAGTTAAGATGAGCCAATTTGGTTGAAATCCAAAAACACTTCAAAGAGGCTGGTGCATACACACCGACGACAGGCTTACAATTCAGAAATGTTCCCAAGCTTTGCGAGAGACCGTAACGCTGCTTGGATTACAGCAGAAAATAATGAAACTGACCAATGTACCAAATGTTTTATGTGACTTGGACTTTCTGTCCATTAACTCAGATTTTCTCCCTGCGGACTCACTGATTGCTATTTTTTGTGTCATCAAATTTATGTCAGAATATAATGTAAAGTGTTCGAGAGTCAACACATACACACAAGAAACCGCTTCAGAGATTTCAGGTTACGCAGGAAGGACAGGGCGTTTACATGCATTGTAGTTCTCTTTCGTCCAAGTGAAATAATCATATCCCTCCCCCCTTCCCCATCATGTTGCTCCTCTCTCCTTGTTCCTGCCCTCCCCCAACTCTCTGGCTCTCTCTCTCTCTTTCTCTTTCCTCTGTCTTCCTAATCCGTCTCCTGTCCCCTTTGTTTTGTCCTTCCCGACTCCCTCTCTTCCGTCCTTCCTTCCTTCCGCAGCCCACACAGGAGCCATGGCAGACAAGGAGGAGCAGGTACAGAAAGCCAAACTGGCTGAGCAGGCCGAGCGCTACGATGACATGGCCGCAGCCATGAAGGCTGTCACGGAGGAGGGCTCGGAGCTCAGCAATGAGGAGCGCAACCTGCTTTCTGTAGCTTATAAGAACGTGGTGGGGGCTCGGAGGTCCTCCTGGAGGGTGGTCTCCAGCATGGAGCAGAAATCTGATGACAGTGGGAAGACCACACTGGCCAAGGAGTATAGAGAGAAGATCGAAAAGGAGCTGAATGACATCTGCAAGGAAGTGCTGGTAAGGAGCAGAGGCGTTGGAGAGGGGGGGACTGGTGGAAGGAAGGAGAGTAAATGCTTGAATCGAGATAGATGGGTGAAAAAACAAATGAGCGGTGTAACATTAGAACTAAAATGATTAGTTGATTTTAAAATAACAATAATTGGCAATGATTTTATAATCTTTTATAATTTTACAAATGTTTTTATGTGGAAATCCACACAGCAAACTATCGTTACATAGCTATACTCAGTTATATAGCAGAACCAAGAAGTGATTCTCATCTGAAAACACTTCCAAATATCTTTGCTTGCTGAATTTTTTTCTCTCAGTGCCATGTGGCAAAGAAGAAAAGTACAGAGCCACTGCGGCAACTTGTGTTCAGTCCCTGACTGCAGTGCCTCTGGCCTGGCAGAGACATGGATGTATTAAGAGAGCTGGATATGTTGTGGCCACTGGCCAGTCAGCCCTGCTGGCTGTTTGCCCCGGTGGCGAACCGCAATACTGCAGCAACAAAAAAATCCAATGTGGCCCAAAAAGAATTTTTCCTATAGACCGCTATCATAAAGGAGACGTCTTTAAATCTGTTAAAAGGACTTCTCAAACTTGTAGACAAGGTCAGTCAATACCTTGTGTTATGAATTTTTAAACTATGAAGGTTTTGTGTTTGTAAAACTATGGAGAACATATAAAAGCTATTTTGGATGTGCATGATGTCATCCCAGTGTAAAGTCTATGGGACAAGCTGGTCTAAGCAGGCGGGGCCAGCGAGAGAAACACTAATGCGCATGTGCAGAAATAAACCAGGAAGAAAGACGAGTAATTTAAAAAAAAAAAAACTTCAAATAAATGTGTGTCATCAGTAGTGTGGTGTCCCGTACTCAAATCGATAAGCTGCAACCACACAATGGTCAGTGGGAAGCCAGTGAGGGATCATGACTGTCACCTATTAGTTGGTTGTGTGTCCAACGTGAACGGGTTAGAGATTTGAGGGTGGCGGTGTTACAGTCGACACCCACCCAGCAAATCAAGAGGACTGTAGTGTGTGGTGTGTTGGATCACCTTAAAAAATGGAGGAAGAATAAGTAAGAGTACAATTCAAATGTTGTCTAGCTTTGTGTGCGTCACAGATAATTCAACTCACTGAGAAAATCCATCGTCTGTGCCGTTGTAATAACTGATATTAACATGTCTGAGACTAAAGCCTCAGGTCTACAGTCATCATGCCATGTAGAGAAGCTATCCGTTATGCAAATGAAGCCTTCCTGACCCAACAGATGTTTGAATATTCTGCAGATAAACATTAGAGGATAACTTGGATACATCCTGTATTCACACATTCACTGCCAGCCAGAAAGAAGAAAACTGGTGCACTTAAATTACAACTACTTAGTGTATTTTTTGTCTTTTTGCTCCACTATGTAAATTAATCTGTTGGGCTCATTCACTCCCATTCAGAGACAAATTTATTAACAAGAGGCCATCTCCTCTGCTGACTGTTTCATATCAATTTGTACATGATGAATATGAAGGGGGAAACTAATTTATGATATATTTTATCTGAATTTAAAAAATCTGATGCTCGCTGGAATCACATTGTCACTCCGTCACTGACATTGACGATGGCGTTGTTCTTAAAGTATGTTAGCTATTATGTTGCAGGGTTTAGGTTGCATACTCAGCAGACTGTTGTCAGTGTTATGTAATTCAGAGGTGTAATTATTTGCGTGGTCGAGTTCCACACATTTCAATCTTGTGCACGCTCTCACCTGCAGGACCTGCTCGACAAACATCTGATTCCCAACGCTACGCCCGCTGACAGTAAAGTCTTCTACCTGAAGATGAAGGGAGACTACTTCCGCTACCTGGCTGAGGTGGCCATTGGAGAGGACAAAGAGGGTGAGTAAAACAGAACTCTTTGTCTCCTGTGAAGCCTAACCCCCCCCCATAATCGTACATCGATAATAACCTGTCCATCTCTCGTGCAATCACTCAAGCAAATCAGAACAGACAATGGGGTTATTATACCCAGGGTTCATGAGCAGAGCGCAGAACACTTGAAACACATGTGAAAGTTGCCCCTCAACGCTAAAAAACACATAGCTGCTGTGCTGTGAGATCAGTCGCTTCATGTTCATGTTTCTATGGCGATGGCCTATCGCACATCTGCTGGAGGATGAGATGAATGGTCCTTAAAATCCTCTTTAGGTTGAGGAGACCATGCTCGCTTCAGGTTTTTGTTTGTGGCCAGAATACTGACATGCTACTAGTCCTTGACCTAGTACTGTCAGCCTAAATGCAGGCTAGGGCTGCTGCCATGTTGTCATGGCAACAGGAGCAGCACCAGGGTGTTGGCTGCTACTGGTTGCCTGGAGGCATTTTTTAGAGTTTCTTCGGTGGCTGTGGCAACCCAAACTGTCTGGATGATGTTTTTTTTTCCCTTTTTCTCTTTAATCGCTGGTTGTGTTATAGGTCGTGTTGTGACTTTCAGCAGATCTGCCATAAAAATCTGAAAGAATTTAGAGCACAAGTTTTTATTCCCATGGGAAATTCATAATAACCTCCTTTTTTAATGTTTTTTTTGCCTATGCTTGTGAGCCTTTAGTTTAGTTAGTCTGATGTTTGGCTGTTAATAGACAAAAAGGAACATTTTTTTAAAATCACATCTGAACAAATTTTGGTTTTGAGAATAATTTTTCTCAATTGAATCCTGTTTTTGTTCCTACTTATTCATTGCAGTTTTATTGTTTGCTGTTCATGGGTCATGTTGCTGGAATAACTTGATTCAAAGGTTTTTATGATGTTTTGTAACATCCTGGTCCAAACCTAAAAAGAGTCTTGGTATACAGCTTGTTCAGACTGCTTTAAACTAACTCATGTTTGTAGGAGTTGATCTGTATGCAGTCTGTTAAATTTCTGTTTTTTTAAACTTTTAATATGTGTAAATCTTGGCATGGATGGCTGTGATTGTTGTCCTGCCCAAAGCAATTACAAAGCTGTGAACAAACCTCGTGAAATCTTATTGCTTCCATTTAAACGTCTTCTTTCTGCTTGTTCTGTCCTAAGCCATTATCAACAACTCACAAGAAGCCTACCAGAAGGCCTTGGAAATCAGCTACAACGAAATGCAGCCTACTCATCCCATCCGCCTCGGCCTCGCTCTTAACTTCTCCGTCTTCTACTACGAGATCGTCAACTCACCTGAGAAGGCCTGCCAACTGGCCAAGACGGTAAGAACACTTCCTCTTCTCACATTCGAGCTTCTCTTTACATCGACTCACTTCCTCTTCTCTTATCTTAACATCCGTTTCTCACTGGCTTTGCTTCATTCTTATTTGGCTTGTGTCCGTTTTTTCTGTTCCTTTATTTTCCCTGAATAGTACAATATGAGGTTAAATTGATTGTGGTGGTCTGTTAAATGAATTTGGAGCTGTTCGTTCAGTTTTTTTATGACGTACTGCACATTAAGCACGCTACTACATACTTACCCAAATCTATGCCTGTCAAGCACAGCATAAATGTACCATTATACACATGACCCCTATGAAGGGCTGCTTGATGATGTTTTAAATTTTTTTAAAAAAAAGCAAGACATTATTTATTTTAATCTATTTAATGTTGGTGTTTTCAGTCACTTTTGGAAATCCTCACACTGGTTTTAAAAGTAATTATGGCTGTCTTTCCCTCCTCCAGGCCTTTGACGAAGCCATTGCCATGCTGGACTCCCTCAACAGTGACTCCTACAAAGACAGCACCTTGATCATGCAGCTTCTCCGTGACAATCTGACAGTGAGTGTTTTATCTTCGTCTTCCTGCATGTCAGCTTCTGTCTTATACTCTCACTTTTTTTGCTCTGCTTCATTTCCGGTCTCTTTGAGATTCACAGTACTTGTTTGACTTAACTGAAGCCCCTTTCCGAAACGCACCTCATTGTAGAAAGTATGTCAAGTCTAATAAGGCCATCTTACTAGGTCGGACCTGTAACATTTCTGTAAAACATCCATCATAGCACAAATCTGAAACGAATGATTGTCATGAATGCAGCAGCAGCAAAGGATTAAATACGCACAAATAGAAATTAAAAGCCTGCCTTACTTCCTTATGATGGGGAATTATATCTTCAAAAAAAAAATAAAATCAGTAGATGTGAATGAGCCAATTTTACATTGTTGAAGTGATTCTTATCATGTTAGATCGGTCTGTGAAAATCATTTTACCCCTCGCAGTGAGGCAGAAGAAGTTAAAAGAACCCCCAAATAAGCCTCTTACAACTGCAATAGTAATGAGACCAGCATTTCCTCTCTATACTTTCAACCATGTCAGCTACATGGATGAATAGATAAATATCCTCAAAAGCTTGTAAAGCAAATACAAATTAATCTATGGTCCCAATTTAACAGCTTTTGTTTGTTCATTGTCGAACATTATAAAACCAGGAACAGAATTTGCTATCAAATCATGTCAAATGATAAAATTGATGAGATAAAAGTATTATGTATTTAAATGAGAAAAGGGGTGATCAAGCATCCTAAGGGCACTTCTCTTCTTCCTTAACTGTCATTGCTCCTCAACTAACTGCTGTTCTCTAGTGTTGCCACTGCTCCCTCTTGTGCACCAGGTGCCAAATAAAAAAGGTTTAAGGCTCTTTCAGTAAAGGTCCTGTTAAGTAATGCCACTGATGTCTAACTGTTAGAAAGTCATCATTTAAAAAAAGTACTCAACTGATTTTGCACTCCTGTAACATGGTTGGACTCACGATGGATTGTTTCTTTAAAAAAAAAAAAAAATCATTGCAGCAGGACCACAGAGATCACTTTCTTTTGCTGTACATTCTTGTTCCTTTTCTACTCACTTGCCAATAGTTTGGTCAGATTTATGCTCGTAGCGGCTGGCTTAGCCTCGAGCTGCTAGCCTCAAGCAGAAATGAGGAGCGAGGCATTTTATCTGAACCACAAAAAGCTTTTTACACACATGCAGTAGCACTCCCCAAGACCTGCAACCGGACTTTGATGTGTAACATTGATGATGTTTCCCTTATATAAATGAATGTTGCCTATTCTGACAAGGGTGTTTTTTCCCCCTGGTGCTTCTGAGTGTGTATTAATACTGGTATCCTGTGCTTTATCGCAGCTGTGGATGTCAGAAGCCCAGGGTGAGGGCGAGGGCGAGGGAGAGGAGACGGAGCAGGCAGCCGAGAAGAACTGAAACTTCAGAGAGAAAAAAAAACAGAACAAAACAAAAACACACATTTTTTACCTCTCACCAGCCTAAGTTGTGTGTGTGGTTGTGTGTGCACATACATGTACAGATATGTATGTTTACACTCCACTCACAATGTGTAAAGTACAGTATGTGTGTGCAGATACATTGAAGTGTGTGTGTTAATTGTATGAGCACCTCCACAGAGAAAAGAATGGAATAGATCTGTTTTTTTTATTTTTATTATTGAACATTACTCATTGTGTGAACCAGTGGATTTTTCTTTTTTTTTTGGTTTGTTTGTTTTTTGTCCATCGTTTAGTCCTGATGAAATCCCTCCTTTAGATCCAAATCAGCCCCCATGCTCTTTAACCTTGTTCACTGTAGCAAACTGCGGTGGTTGCAGAAAAAAAAAAAAACTAAACAAAAAACCTCTAACTGTATTTTGATGATTTGTATGTTTTTACTTGAACATTTACAACCTTTGTGACACTTGAGTCCACAAAACACCTTTGAAGCATGTAAACCATAAAAAGTAAAATAAAAAAAAAGGTCACAGCAGTCTGAATCCGAGGCTGTCTCACGAAATTTTAGGCTCCATCTGACAACAGCGGTGATCATATAGATGGCAGAATTTTACCTTGGTAAAGATCTATAACCATATTGCTTGTATCCATCCTGCTGTGTCGGTGTGTCAAGTGTAGCAGGTAGTGTTTTTATGGATGGTACATGTTTCATGGCTCAGTGGGTTCTATGTGCATTCAGGCGTAGGAAAGGTTTTCTGGCCACCTGCGAAAACTAGTCAAACTTTTTGGTTGGATAGTTTTGTTGAGAGCATCACATTCCATTTTACAGACATCTTCTCACTCTTTGTGAAATGTGTGTAGACTATAATTTCCTGCAATTTTCCATACCATATGACAAGGTATAGACAGCCTAAGATAAAGTGAACAACTTGACAAAACGGCTCAATACTGTAACTTTTGATATTTTATCTTTTCAGCAGTGCAGAGGATACTTTTGCCATGTGCTTTTATGTGGCTTTCTACTCTTTTTCTATTCAGGTGTTTTTGTATTTTCTTTTGTGTACTTTATTCCCTTTGACTCTTGATTTTTGACTCCTGGAATGTATGTGGTTCTCAGTAGTATGGTGTGAGGGTTAGGCGTGCTTCGAAACTGGCAGTTTTTGCTTAGGATTTAGCTTGAACCAGGTGGTTTACAGTAACATTTACCTTCCTTGAAAGTACATTGTGAAAAGATGAACTAAAACAATGCTAAAATATAAACTGATTATAAAAGTAACTTGGTAGAGAGCTGCGTTACGACCATTTAGTAGACACAAAGTAGTGCCAGTTTCATATAATTACAGTATCTTGGTTTTAAAGAGAAAAAAAAGATTGGATGCAGGATTCGGAATTTGCAAGTTACACTCTGAGTACGTTATTTGGTTATGTGCTTTCATGTAAGTGGAATTAAAACATTAAAATCAAGTGTGCTGTGCTTACTGTGTATGTTTATTCTCTGCACATGTGCAATGACACCTTGACAATGTTAAACGCATACGAGGCGGGAAATGGGTACACTGTTGTCACTGAGAAGCAAAGAAAGGCCATCAAGAACCCCAACAATGACTCGTTTAAAGGTACGGTTGGTTTAATCTTTAAATCTAGATTGGTACATGGGACCCAAACTTTGATTTATAACAGAAATGAAAGGACAGTTTGTTTATGTTGGTGTATTGTTATTGAGGCATAAATTCCCTCTGCACCCTCATGACTTTAAACCTGTTCTGAATCAAAAACTCAAATCTTAAAAGTACAATCCTGGGGTGAGATTGACTTCCAGTAGTTGCAGAGATGCTTGAGTATGATAAAATGTTACTGCTTCACATAAATGGTTATTTCCATGATATGTCTTGGTTTTGTTGAATTAAAAGTGTCAGCACTGCATAGTTGATCAGTTGGGAACCATGAATTTCACTGACAACACTGCCCTCTGCAGATGGTAATGGCTAGGAAAGGCCATGCTGAATTTATACAGTGAGACATTGCAACAACAAAAAAATCATTACATCTAATTTAACCTGTGGTGTGCATTAGTGAACCCATTACAGATTATCTGGTGCTTCACAGATAACTGTCTCTACATAAACGTACAAATTATTTGTCCTACCCTTGGCTGTTAAAACCAAATTTAACTCATATGAGCACTGTCAAAGCACAAAGTCTCTTGATTGAATTTTTGCATACATGTCAAATCCTAATCTATTCCTCAGCCATGCAGATCATGAGCACACTGTTAGCCTAATACTTGTGAGCAATAGTGAGTCCCATCACATTACACTGCAGTTTTATGTCAAAGGGGTCGCTCTGCAATCATTTGCTGATTTCAATGGCACTTCAGCTTTGATCAGTGGCCATTGAAAGGCTCTGTCGTTCATTCTCTCTATGATAACAGCTGATGAGGCCCTTCAATGTTAATCAGCATAAAGGCTAAGCACTACACTTAGGAAAAAATATGGGGGAAAATTCAATGTGTGCAGTCTTGTGTATGTGATGCTGAATGGCCCTACTCTTATTAAATGAGAAATGTCACACGTGTTACAGTAAATGTCAAGGAATGACTAACCCATGACAGTCCCAACACTGTAGGCTATATAAGTAGTTGGGTTGGTTGAGTGATTATTGGCTCATGCATTTGGATCCTAACCACTGCGACACATGTGAGGAAGTTAAATCCTTCCCGAACAATTTAGCATTGTTGTCAATACAGTAAAGTCATTTTTAGGTTTTAGCAATACGTTTTTATAGGATTTCATCATCATGGGTACCAGTGGTGGTTAACGCCCCTTTGTTGACGTTTTTTCAACTATCCTGGAAGCTGATTGGCCCATTTCGGTGACGCGCCCACTAGTATATATACCACAGCCTCCTAATGTCTCCTCCCCCTCAACCCCGGCTGTTAGTGCTGTGTGAGTGCGTGTGTGCTCCTGAGCTCGCTCGGCACACATTCTATAAAAAAATAAAAATACAAAAAAAATTCAAAACATAAAAAACCAAAAAATCATTTATTTTATTTTTTTCCTTTTTTGTAACAAGTCGGTGAAGCGGTGAAGAGTAGACATACGAGGACCGGACGGGTAACGTACAAGAACGGGCTGCCTAACGTTAAAAAATTCCAACGACACATTTTTTCAGTCGACGTGTTTTACCGGTGTGAAGAAGCGAGAGGCCAAAGTAACGTGTGATTTTTTGCTTTTATCCTTGCGTGTCACGTTTGAATGACAGTTTTATTCACATAAGAACATCGACATGGTGTCATTTTTAGTGTAGTCATCTTTTAAAAAATCTAAATTATAGCCGAAATCATTGTAACTGACAAGCCCAACGGTTGCTAACGTTTACCATCAGCGTTCTGCCCCGAGCTGACGTGACGCCAGCGGCCGTTAGAGAAGCCAGCATTAGTAGAGCAGTAGAAAACTTTTCTTTTTTTTTTATTCGTTGAGAAAGTCTATCCACAGCTGACGAAAAAAAAATGAACCCCAGTGCTCCCAGTTACCCCATGGCCTCCCTGTATGTCGGAGATCTGCATCAAGATGTGACAGAGGCCATGCTGTACGAGAAATTCAGCCCTGCCGGAGCTATCTTGTCGATCCGGGTCTGTAGGGACATGATCACCCGGCGTTCCCTTGGTTACGCCTATGTCAACTTCCAACAGCCAGCGGACGGTAGGTAACTTTATGAAAATAAAGAATTAAAATGGTAAAAAATACTAAATGTCGCTGACAACAAGTGTGAGTTAGCCTTTTTTCCACTACACGTGACTGCGGCCGACATATTGTCAGCAGGGTCTCCCCATTTGAACCTCCCAGCAGTGGCGTAACTTAGCGGTAGCAGTGAGAAAGCACCACTCAGCCCAACCCAGCCCTGCCCTGCCCACCCTGGTCATGTATCAGTGGATACCCAATCCTCAGTGCATCTTTATCTCTGCTCTGTCCAGATAACACCCCAACTGTCCTGCTTAGCCATGCATTTCCACAAAAGTTTAAGATTAAATACCTCTCCCCCTGCAGAGTGTTTACCACTCCTTTTTTTTGTTGACGTGGATATCAATGTATGTCCCCGATCTGTTAGGATATAACTTGTCAATTATTGATTTTTTTCTTTGTGTCAGGTCTCCAAACCATATATCAATCTTCCCTCTGCAAACAAATGGTCTGCATTCCAGTGATAAGAGCACAGGTCTGCATTTTGCTTTGGGTGTGTGTGTCAGTGTTTTCACTGAGATATAGTCTGGTGAAGCTTAATATAACTGTTAGTAGGGATGGTATTGGTATATAACATGATATGGTAACATTTCCAAAAACTCAATTTCAAAAGAGTTTATGAAATACAACTAATGAATTTAGTGGAAGAAACTTGGATAAAGGCACTTCATCACAGTGATCGAGAAATCGACTTTAATACCATAAATTAATGCCTAATATTACCAGAGCTATGAAAGGGGTAGCTTCCATGGTCTATATGAAAAAATCTATCATATTTATTAAATCGGGGGGTTTGAGTCGTAGTTATAAAAAAAAGAACCCCACAAGATTTGGATTCAGGATTTGAAATGCGCATTTTCTGACATTTTATCAACTCTCTTGTAAAGGAAAATAATTATAATGAATTGGAAATGAAAATAATTGTCAAACTAACCCCTAGGTACTACAGTTAAAGTAAGGTTACCCTCAATAAATCAATAGTAAAATGATGTCTTGGGTGCATAAAACTGGCACTATGAAAGGCACATTTGCAAATTGTTAAATTTGTCAGTCTAAATTGGTACTTGTGACTATGAGGTCCTCTTTTGAAACTTAGGACAAGGGGAAGTAGATGATTCAGCATCACCTACTGTCAAGCTGCCCAGGAGCAAAGAGCTGAAGGAAAACTGACACCTGCAAGACTTAAAAGATGTAAATATGCTTAACCAGCAAGATGGCGTCATTCTTTTTCAATAGAAATCACCTCGGGAGAAACCTGAAGATCCAGTTCATGTTCCGACCAGCTTTTTAATACTAGAAACTCCCTTAAGACTAATGACCCCGCCTTTAATTCTGCTGTCATATCAACAGCCCCCTCCCTTCCCTTACCCACCACACACAAACAGAATAGATGTCTAACCCACCAAACAGCACTTAAATTTAAATAAATAACCCTAACCCCTGCTCCTGTGTTTCTCCACCCAGCCGAGCGTGCTCTGGACACCATGAACTTCGATGTGATCAAGGGGCGGCCTGTGCGCATCATGTGGTCACAGCGGGATCCCTCACTGAGAAAGAGCGGCGTGGGAAACATCTTCATCAAGAACCTCGACAAGTCCATCGACAACAAGGCCCTGTACGACACCTTCTCTGCTTTTGGCAACATCCTGTCATGCAAGGTAAAAGACATGTGGTCGTCTTCACCTGGTTTTATCTCACCTGAGTCCGTCAGTAGCCCTCATTTACACATAATCTGTTATATTGCGGTAAAGAAGACTCCTCATTGTGCTGGTTTTGCTTTTTTACACTGAACCAAGCAAAACCAGCCTAGTGTGTGATTTTTAGATCACATGCTGGCGTTGCCGAAGAGGAGGTGTGACGTTTAACCAACAGCGTCAGCGTCTAGTGTGTGAAGTCCCACCACGCTGGCTGTCCTTTTTACACAGACGTTGATCCGGCAATATGACTTCATCTGCCGCCGGCTTAATGGCTTAACAACAATGCCCCCCCCAACTCCGTGTTCGCTCCTTTTATACAAAACGGCGAGACAGAATAACACAACATTCCTGCCTTGAACAGGCTGTGTAAAAAAGGGACTACTGATGAGGTGGAGCATTGCATCGTGAGTGTAGGCATAATTTGCATCTGTGTGCCTCATATATGACTTCCGGTTGTTTGTAGAGAGGTGTGAGACCCGTCCCCCAACTAACAAAGACATTAAGATGAAATAAGTAATGGATCGTAGATTGTGTTTGTAGCTGCAGACATTACAGGTGAAATAATCAAAAATTAATTTGTTATTATATTAGGAATATCAACATTAAACTACATCACAAAACAATACTGAAATAAATTAAATTCATGGGTAGAAATAGTCAGAGGACAGGCAAATATGATAATATGAGATTAAACACACAGTTCAGGTTACTATACAGCTCCTGCATGTGTGTGTGGCTTAAGTGCAGCATGTGTTTTCTTTTCTCTAAGGTGGTTTGTGACGAGAATGGCTCTAAAGGCTACGGCTTTGTGCATTTTGAGACTCAGGAGGCAGCCGAGCGAGCCATTGAGAAAATGAATGGCATGCTGCTCAATGACCGAAAAGTGTAAGTGAATGTTTTAAATGGTTTGTTGAAGTGGATACTAATGTGTGAAAAAACCAAACTGATTCTCTTTGTTCAGATAATCTTCATCAAAGTTGTGATGAGCAAAAACATTCTTTTAGTTTCTCTTTAATTTGTAGCTGTGGTGTAATCATAACATTTTGATTAATTTTCATTTTGATACAGATTCGTGGGTCGCTTCAAATCTCGCAAGGAGCGCGAGGCTGAGCTGGGTGCCCGAGCCAAGGAGTTTACAAACGTCTACATTAAAAACTTTGGTGACGAGATGGACGACGAGAAGCTGCGTGAACTCTTCAGTAAATACGGTCAGTCCGGGTGTCCACATTTCAACATTTCATTTAAAATTATGTGACACTCAGTCTGTGCCTGTGTATGCTTATATAGTGTTTGATCCTCTGCAGTAAAACATATGCTGCAAAATATATTCACTCAAGGTTATATCTCTCTGTTGCCTAGGAAACGCCATGAGTATCCGTGTCATGACAGATGACAGCGGAAAGTCTCGAGGCTTCGGCTTTGTTAGCTTTGAGAGGCACGAGGACGCCCAGAAGGTGAAGAATGAAACAGGAAGAACTAACCAGTGACCATGAGGAAGTTTCCCCCATTTCCTGCCTCATGTTGAGCTCACATTGTTGTTGTTTTTGTTTTTGTTTTTTTGTTTTTTTTGTACAGGCAGTGGATGAGATGAACGGGAAGGAGATGAACGGTAAGCTGATCTACGTCGGCCGTGCCCAGAAGAAGGTGGAGCGACAGACAGAACTCAAGCGCAAATTTGAGCAAATGAAGCAAGACCGCATGACTCGCTACCAGGTCCGTTATAGCACAAATTCACAAACACTCACCGCAGTCTAACAGCAAAATACCACAATTAACATTAATAGTTTAGAGATCATGAGCTGTTTTTAGGCTGCAGTGTCTTTTAATGAAACAATGTAGTTTGACAAACTTTGTCATCAAGTTCCTGATCGCCTTCAGTCTAATGAGTCAGTCTAAAGAATGCAGCTTTGTCAAATTCGGTGCTCCCTCCTCAGTAGGTTGCACCGGCCAAAATGGCTGCAACAGTGACTCTGTAGTTCATGGGCCCCACGTTTCTTCACCATGGGCTCTGGGGATAAATATGTACTACAGACAAAACCATTAAATGAACATAATGTGGTGTTTTCAAATGATAACCCAAAAGTTAACACTACTTTTGTCTTTATATTTATTTTGCAGGGTGTCAATTTGTACGTGAAGAACCTCGATGATGGAATTGACGACGAACGCCTGAGAAAGGAGTTCTCGCCATTCGGCACCATAACCAGTGCCAAGGTAACCTCAGCTGTTTACTTATCTTACTGTAATTAACATATGGCTGCTTTCATTTACTGGTACACATTCTAGCTGAATATATAGTCTGTACTGTGCTACTTGAAGTATTTTTTTAATTAATTTGGCTCCCTCTCTCAGGTGATGATGGAAGGGGGGCGCAGCAAAGGCTTTGGATTCGTTTGCTTCTCGTCCCCAGAGGAGGCCACCAAAGCGGTGACGGAAATGAACGGACGCATTGTTGCCACCAAGCCTTTGTATGTGGCCTTGGCCCAGCGGAAGGAGGAGCGCCAAGCCCACCTGACTAACCAGTACATGCAGCGTATGGCCAGCGTGCGTGCTGTACCGAACCCTGTCATCAATCCCTACCAGCCAGCGCCGCCCTCTGGCTACTTCATGGCTGCCATACCTCAGGCCCAGAACAGAGCTGCTTACTACCCAGCTGCGGGCCAGATGGCTCAGCTCCGCCCAAGCCCACGCTGGACCACAGGAGGTGTCCGACCACAGCGTGAGTATCTCGCCCCTCTCAAATATTTACTTTAATTCAGTTTTTATTTTCAAAAGCACTTTAAGACACAGTGGACAAAATGTGTGTGTTTGTGTGTAAATAGACTTCCAGAACATGCCAGGTGCCATGCGTCCCTCAGCTCCACGCCCTCAGACCTTCAGTACCATGCGGCCCACCTCCCAGGTGCCCCGTATGATGTCCACCCAGCGTGTCGGTTAGTCGTCTATACTCCATTAAGTCTTAACTGCACAGAAAATACAAACTGTGTATCTGCTACTTGTGTCTTAATGTTCCCGTCCTAATGTTGTCTTCTCCTGCAGCTGCTCAGAATATGGGTCCCCGACCAGCCTCCGCAGCTGCTGCAGCAGCCGCTCCAGTGCGTGGAGTCCCTCAGTACAAGTACGCTGCAGGAGTCCGCAATCCCCAGCAGCACATGAACACCCAGCCACAGGTCAACATGCAGCAGGTACAGATGACAGTACACATCGCTGTCAGCTGAAACATGCTGACCTCATCTGAAAAAAGGTCTGACAGTGACTTTTCTTTCATTGTTTCTTTTCCCTCAGCCGGCTGTTCATGTTCAGGGACAGGAGCCGCTGACTGCCTCCATGCTGGCCGCCGCTCCACCACAGGAACAGAAGCAGATGCTTGGTAAGGTTCAGCAGCAGCTCTGCATTACAATACTATTTCAAATTTAGACTTTTTCTGGTGGGAATGATAATACAACCATACCCCACTGTGTCTTGACCATACAGTATAGACCTCTGTGTTTTTAATGCTGGATTTAAACAGCATATTTAGTTTTAGCCATTGACCCTTGGAGTGTTAATAATGTCTTCTCTTAAAATATCTGTTTCTGTACATCTGCCAGGTGAGCGCCTGTTTCCACTGATCCAGAACATGCACCCGAGCCTGGCAGGGAAGATCACTGGCATGCTGCTGGAGATTGACAACTCAGAGCTGCTCCACATGCTGGAGTCCCCTGAGTCTCTCCGCTCGAAGGTCAGTACTTGACAAAGTCCCTCGGTTGTCTTTGCAGAGTAGGAAGCGGAGGACTTTTGAGATCCCACCATGATGTTGTAGCGTGACTAACATTAAACTATTTTCTTTGCAGGTGGATGAGGCGGTGGCTGTGCTTCAGGCACACCAGGCAAAGGAGGCCGCCCAGAAGACTGTGACAAACTCAGCTGGTGTCCCAAGTGTCTGAACCCAAGGTATGACTAGTTCTTTAGAGCTGCTTTAACATGTAGAGGACAGCGTTGAGCTTACGTTACAGAACTCATGATTACACTTCTTACATTGAACTCAACACTCAACTGGTGCAAAAGTTCTGGTTTTGGTTGGTGGTGGAATGTGGATTTTATATTTGCTTGTAAATTGTGAAAAAAAGATGACTGATCATAATTTTTTTGTGTTTTCACAGGAAGGGAGAACCTTGTGACTGGCTTCACCGATGGAGAAAAAAATTTAACAGTGAAAAAGTGAAAATACACAAAACAAAGTAAAAAGAAGTCAAATAATATATTAAAAAAAACACAAAACAAAACAATGGAAACAAGTCTCCAGCCAGGCCTTTAATGAACAGAAACTCCGGGCCTGGTTTGCTGAGTTAAAAGAGAAAAACCCACAAAAAAAGAGAAAAAAGTCAAAATAAAAAATGATCAATTTATGAGGGGTTTTAGAGGAGAATTCTGTGACAAAAATATGATTGAAAGCATTCCTTTCTGCCATTTTATCCCTTTTAATGTTTGAATGTTCGGGCTGTAGAAGTACAGGGACAGTCTGCTATTGTGAAATTTCCCCTCAACCTTTGCTTGCTTGAATAAAATTATAAAATAATGATGTATCTGTGTTGTCGGCTGCTGGAGAGATGATAGATTATCAAACATATGTCTATTCCTATGAACGTGATTGTGGTAAAAATTATAATTTAATTTGCTCCAGTGGAAATAGGACACAATGATTTAAGACCAAACACACTCCTCATCAGACACAGAGACATCAGGTATAACACTAGATATGTTCAGAACCCAAAATGGTGAAGTGAGACACATAAAAAAAAAATGAGATTAACACTGTGAAGTTGTGTTTCAAGTTTTTAATTGTGCTTTGGCGCTTAGATAATAAATATCCTTGTTAACGAGCACTGAAACACATCTTAGGCTTCTGCCTGCAGCTTCAGGCCAGCCTTCAGATACAAGTCCATTAAGTCCTCGATGGGAGGAGAAAGATGCTGTTTGGTGGCACGTTTGCATCGTTGTGGAAGGACGAGCGCTTTAGTTGCCGATGGCCTTGGTCTGCTCGGTCAGACGAACGAGGATGGCCTCCATCTGCTTCTGGAAGTCCTCAACCATGGGGGCGATCTGGGCCTGCACGCTGGCTGCCAGGGGTTTGATCTGCTCCTCGACGGTGGTAGAGACGGACTTCAGCTGCTCCTGGATCTGAGCGGCCAGTGGCTCCAGCTCGGTTTTCTTGTCACTCAGGAAGGTCCTGTAGGGTAGAGGATCGTGATGAGCCACCTCGTACAAATACGCCTCTTTTATTATTATAATGAGTCCGAGGCGACTGAATTTTGTTTGTTTTTTATGTTTGGAAACACTTGACAGTCAAAGTGAGTCCAGAAACCACAGAAAACCCCCAAAATGAGAAGATAAATTTAAGTACTTCCTTCCCACATTTATATTTACTCACTGGTGGAGGAAGTGTTCTGATAATTTACTTAAAGACAGCCTCCAGACATGTTTTATGACTCCACTCATGAATGATGATTTGTGAATATGTTTCATTTCCCATGTCAGAAAAAGTCAGTTTTCAGAGTATGTTCAAGAGTCTACATCACACTGGTGTAATTAGTATAGACTGGACCCACAATTGGATCCAAACTAGTTGTGATTTAACAAATCCTGCTCCGTGAGAAACTGGCAGATCAATGTGAAAACAAACATTCATTCTGCACAGTGAAGTTCAAACATTAAACTGAACTGACATGGAGTAAAACACATTTGAGTGGAGTAAAAATAGCATAACTGCAATATAATTATGCTCCATAACAGATAGCTAAATGAAAATGGCACTTAAGGGAAGGAACTATTTGCAAAATGTTCATTTAAATAACCAAAATATGCATAATACAGAAAATAAATGTTACAATGTCATCTTATATGATTATTATCACTTTATACTGCTGGATGATTGAAAAAAAGTGCATCATATTTTATAAACCTGTCATCACTAGTAGCTAAAGCTGTAAAATGTAGTGCAGTAAAAGTATAAAGTGGCTTAAAATGTAAATACTAGAGTACAAGCACCTCAAATTTGTACACAACCACAGTACTTGAGTCCATTTTAAAAAGCATTGATTGATAATGCTGTGTAGTATTTGCAGAGGTCTTTCTATGCAGACCTGTGACTAAAACCTCTGAGTGAATGAGAGGAATCAATACTTACTGAGCCTGGTTTGCCAGATCTTGGTTGCGGACCATCTCAGTCAGCTCCATTGTCATCTTGTTCTTCATCTCCTCAAAGTACTGACCGAGTCTTTCCAGATCGGGCATCTCCTGTGCAAAGCTACCTGTGGGTTTCCAAAAAAAAAAAAAAGTCAGTCAATAAGTATGTAGACTAAATATTTAAATATGGAGAACTTAGAGAAATGGTATGAAAGTTATACTGTACCCTGAGCCAGGGCGAGCACGACAATGGTTGCGATGAGGGTGAATTTCATGGCTGCTGACTGGGTGAGGACCTATAAAAAAATTAAAAAAGGAGCAATATTTAATTCCTCTATATTGTCCAGGATGATATTACCTGATATTAATATGTTGTATGTTTCTTTTCATTCTTTTGCACTATTGACTGAAAGTCAACTGAAAGTCAATAGTCCCTGAAATTTGGGATGAATATTTAAATTTTACAATTTGTTTAAACCCAAAGTGGCATGCTGTGAGTGGAGCTATTAGGACACTTTGTGAGGTTTGTTTTTCACATGTTGGACATAGGAAGGACTCCTGTTGCTCAATCTGATGACTCACTGATCATAAGTTGTCACACTTTCTATGAATCACAGCCAGGCTTTTTACGAGGAAGTAGTAAGATAAATATTGTTTGTCACCACGTGTTTGTTGTAACTCCCACACATGAACTTATAAACTTTATCTGGCTTATCAGAGAAAACATGTCAACATGTACATGTGGAATAATTAATCACACAAGGTCAATTTTTTCACACATGCTCAAACATACAGCAGGTGATGTTCAACTGCTTTTATTCAAGAGCGGCAAAATGTACATGATTTTAAGCTGCTACGCTCAAAATGATGGTTAGAAACATCTTTTGTGAATTTAGAAGAGTCAGAATCACTTCTTTTGGTTTTGTGTTAATTTAAACAGTACTGAATATTGTTATGCTGCTCTGAATTAACTTCATCATCTCAAGATTTTTGCCAGACTTTTTGTGAATTCATAACATTCAAAACTTGTAGATAGTATAAGTAGATAATATGATTCCTAAAACTCAACACCTTTGAAGAATAGGTTCACAATTTTGCACAATTTCACATGGATATCTGCCACATTTACAGGCTTCTTAGTATAGTAACAAAAGGGGGAACTTTCACACTAAAAAGACTGTAACATTAAAAGATATTTACTTGATTTGACTCATTTGGATGGCTGAAGTGTTATATTAGCTTTAAATAATAAACTATTAAAACCATTTTTGCACTGTGGATTTTGGCCTCCATCATTTACATTGTAAGTGCATTATGAAGGGATCTTCTAATTGCCAGTATTAACAGGAGGAATAATTACAGCAAGAAAAATCTGATTAAATGTTTCCTATTTTTAAAGAGCAAATCATACAAATAACAATATATTAGGTTGTTTTGAAGTGTTTTCTGCACTATTACTTGACTTCAGTGCTCTCTTAAAATACACATAGGATTTAACTGTACAGTATAAGAGTAATTTTGTAGTATCATTTAAATGCAATGTGCTGCCTTCACCCATCTAAAGACTGACATACATTTGCTTTTAAATGAGAAAAATTCCTGACATTCCTACAAGATGCACTAGAAAGCTCTGAAAAAATGTGTAAGTGGACATTGAATAAAGATTACAGGTGCAGGTTGATTGATTTCAAAGATCAGGAATGCACTTTTACAGACTCACAGTTAAGTTTCAGTATAAGTTAAGTAAAAATAGCGAGGTTCAGAAAGTGCATCAAAAGCCCACAAGAAGAGGAGACAAACGGAGTGAAACTCACCTGTATGGCAGAAGAATTTAGACCGGATGGTGCCTTCCTGCAGTGCTGTCACACCTCTTATAGTCCAGCATGGTGCTTCAGCCCTGCTGGGATGTGACTCTGATTGGACAAGATAAAATGGCAAAGCATCATTGGACGTTTAAGTGTTGACCCTTGCTGTTCAGTTTGCCACCTAGACAAACTGAACCAAAGTCCAATAGTCCCTCTGCTGACTGTATGCATGAGTGTGCATCTTATCATATTGATGAAATAAAACACTTAATCACCACATCTGCTTTTTGTCACTGAGGCCACGTTTGGTTGAGCACTTGATATTGCCACATCAGCTTCGAGAGAAATGATAACAGATAAGATAAGTGACAGGATGTGTTGTTTGAGTTTGTATCATTTAATTACATTATTGTGGTTGTCGGTTTTGTCTTCATGTTGTTAAGAAGTTTGTAATTTTGTTAAGAGAAATGGCCTATAAATAAAGTTTATTATAATTATTAGAATCCAGCGTTAAGTAGGTACCTTTTAGTTATTTCCCCCCTTTTTTGAAAGGTATCAGTCTGTTTTTATGGTATTTTTATTGCACTGATGAGTTCATTGATAGATGTACTCTGTGACATTTATTATGTTTTGTATTTGTACAAAGGTCCATCTGTAAATCGCTAGCTACAGCAATTTAGGCTATAAATTATGATGTAAGTGTCATCAATCTGTGCTACTACTCTTAATAAAAATAAACACTGAATGAATAAATAAATAAATGTAACTGATGTTAACCTAGATTTACTGTTAAATTAATCTATGGCAACCCATAATTGATCATCATGAGACATTATAACAGCATTAAAGCATTAAAAAAAACAAAGTGAAAAATGATTATATTCTAAAAAAGTATTCTAAGACTATGATGCATGTTGTGAAGTTTCAATGTAAAGATTTATGTCAGTCTAAACAGGCGTTAAGTGAGTAGATATACAAAAGTAAATACAATTTTTCTTGCCTCTGAGTTGTAGACTAATACACAACGTTTGACACAGGAAATTACAGGCAAGAAAGTAATAAATTGAGTATTTTAAGTAATATGCTCTCTAGAAATGTTTCTTTTGGCCACCCTAATGTAAACCTTCTACCTTTGGTTTACATCCAGCAAGGTCTTGTTGCTAACTTTCTATCTTTATGGTTGTTGTAAAGTAATTAATTGTCAACCGCACTCCACCCAGGTCACTAATAAACAATTTGACACAGAAGATACAGTATGTGAGCAGTGGACATGAACAACATGCGCCTGGATGACAGTCCTATGAGCCTCTAGTGAGAAAACCCTGGAAGATTTTTTTAAAAGTCAGATTTCGACTATAAGGCTTTGATTAAAACCAGATGTGGGAATGTGGACCATGTTTTTAAGCAGAGATTGTTCTCACTGTCCAGCGGCTGCTCGCCACTGGCCTGGTCTCCCCTGGTGGAAATGGCTTAGGTTGTTTATGTCTCATCCTCTAAAAATGAAAAAAAGGTTCAAGACATGGGATCATCTTTGCTGTGGTATGCGAGGCATGCGAAGATAAAACAGACCTGAGTACTATACAAATGTGTGGCAGAAATGAGTGGTAAGAACATTTTAGCTGAGCAAAATGAGGAAACATAAAGCGATGTAGGTAGTTATGCTGAACTTTAATTGAGACTTTGATTGAAAAAAGGGAAGCACAAAAACTTGAAAAACTTTGAAAAAGAACATTCAGTATTTAGTTCAGAGGAGCTCGGTCCGCAGCAAAAACACACAGGAGCTTAAACAAACTCAGCATTAGAAAACAATTTCACAACATCAACATCCAAATATCACAGGAACTAAACATAAGCCAGTAAACTGCATAGCTGAGGTTATTAACTGATGTAATGAGAGTACGCCCTCCAGTGAGCCAAACACTCATTACAGCTGTGATATATGACTGTTGTGTTTCCCTCTTCCGATGTGTCAAGTAAACAATGTCAACAGGCTGCATCTCGACATCAGACTTCACACATTATTTCTTGGTTTTAGTGAGATTCGCACAGTCTCTCAGTCTGTGCTAATTTGTTTTAAATGGTGTGAATATTTACTCTAATGCAGATTCAGTTTTATAAGAGATGCTCCTTGGTTCCTCCTCTGAACCTCCCTGGCCTCTTCTCAGACCACAGAAAGAATGAAAAATTATACAAGGCCCAGAAAGTCATAAAAAACCCTCTAGGAAGCACAAGAGGAGGTCCCATTTCCTCTTTGACTCTTTGTTCTGCACAAACTTGGTGGTCCAGTAACTCAAAGTTAAACCCAGTATCTTAAAAACTGGCATTAGGAAATCTGCTTGGCTGTCTGTGAAAGACGTAACGTCATTTTGTTCGGCCCCTTATCGAGTAAAACTGAATTACTCTGCTTCCAAGTTTTAATCACATGCTCCTTGCTCCAGAGCTGGAGCTGTAAGCCCACAGTGCAGTTGTGCTTTGCTGGTGCCAGAGAACAGAGGAGGCTCAGATTTCTTGGCTTGATATTTCTCTGACTTTCCAGTGGTGCATTCAAGTCCTGCAGAAAACATGGAAATTATGACACCAGTTTGCACAGAACTGTACAACCTGCATACTTAATGCCAGGGGGGAAAAAATGCATTTTTTTGATGCTTGAGTTACTGAAATGTGACATTTAGGGTTGTATTCAAACTTGATAAATACAGCATTTTTACCTTCTTCTTGACTATCGCAACCTAAGCTTTGTTCCATTTGACTATTTCAATAGTACATGGACTAAACAACATTCTAGCGACAAGTAAATTCTAAAAGACTTTGCAAATGACAAATTCACAGATTTAAAAATGAGAGATTAACATACTATCATTACAAACAAGCATCCAGCAGAAATCAGAAACCTGTAATATCCAGCTTTGTTATGTCATCTATTCATAGCATTACATCTTCATCATTTGTCAGTGAGTGTTTATAATATCCCCTCAGCATCATGTATGTAAATAGTGGTGCTCAAACTAAAACAATCTTACAATATTGTGTAACTCAAGCCAACACAACACTATGTGGCCTCAAAAATGACGAACATGTCAAGAATCAACATTTCTCTGACTCTGACCGTTATAGATACAAAAACAATGAGGTAAAAAGGTAAAACAGTGAATGCAATTAAAGATTCAGCTAACTAAATTGAGTATCTATAATAAGGAAATAAAAAAATAATTAAACTTAAAATCAGATCAGTGTGATATCAAGGTCATTGTTACTTCTATTACTTCCCATAAGAGAAATAGTTTTGGATTATAGGACTTTGTGCATAAATTACTTTGGCATGTCACAATAAAGAAACACATTGAAAATAATTGCTCACAGAGATTCATTCATTCATTACCGTATATTTGAACAGGCTGTATATACTGAACATTACATCTGACCACTTTTTTTTAACCATTTAATATTTATCTCAGCAAACCGTGAGCTCCTCACTTCTTTGCATTATTTGTACTCTGTTTACAGTTCACAGAAATAGTTTCACCTGTATATAGATGTTGTGCAGTGTTGGGGAGGAAATAGTTACATGTAAACGTGTTATGTAATTTAATTACAAAATAAATGTAACTGATATCTGTTACAGTTACTGAGAAACAAATGCGTAATTAAATTACAACTTATGAAAATGTTGATGATTACAAAGGGGGTAACATCTGAAGTCAAACCTTTAAGATTTTGCTCAGTAGTGTTTTTTCTAATATAAAATATTTAACATGTAACTGAATACATATATTGCTTATTTTAATTCTTTGAAATCAATATTTTTTACAATTTGTAAATAAATCATGACATGGACCTTATTTGGGACACATTTGGGTTTAAATTGTGTCACAGTATCAATTAAGACCATGCCAGAATTTTGACTTTTTTGAAAAATCTTTATTTTATATTCCAAAATCTACGTCAACTAATGAATACATTTTCAAATGAGAGATACATCTTGCTTCATAAGAAAATGATATCCCTTATACATCATGTCAGTATCCATCAAAAACACCTGAATTTAGATTTTGGTGAGTTTAATGGGTACACTTACCCTAACAGTGGAAAACATCTGTTAGAAAAGTAATCAAAATGTAATCAAATGTAATAAGTGACATCACTTTGATGAAGTAATTGCATTTTAAATAGGGTAACTAGTAATCTGTAACCTATTACATTTCCAAAGTAACCTTCCCAACCCTGTTGATAAACATTGGTGTGTTGGTCCTTTATCTCTGAGGCTGCAGATTACGAGGTGTCAATGAACGCAGCAGTTAATCCAGAGAGTGAGGATGCATAGCAGCACTGTGATGTGTCGACTGAACCTCGGCTGACTACTTCTTTCGGCTCTGATTGATAAAAACCAACGACACTTTGTGCTTTCAGCCCTCAAAGCCCGTTTTCTGAGCCTGAACCCGTCACAGATTTGAACCAGACCCGGACTACACAGACGTGACGCTGGGACAATGGAGTCTAACGTGATCCAGGACAGTATCCGCCCTCAGAGGCTGCAGCCGGGGATTGGATTCGGTTCAGTACCGACCGGGACCCTCCGCTCCTCCTCTCTCCGGCCCGGGGTTACGGTCCCCATCGCGCCACTGCTGCCCTCCCCGGCCTCCTTGGCCGCCTCCTCCGGGCCTCCTCCTCCTCCGCCACCGCTGCAGCTCCACAGCCTGTACGGAGGCATCGGCATCGGCGCCGGGCTGGGGCCGGGGGCCGGCGGCCACTGCAACCCGGGGAACCCGGCGGTGCTGAAGGAGGCGGTGGAGGCTGTGGTCCGCAGCTTCGCTAAACACACGCAGGGCTACGGCAGAGGTAACATGCATAGGGGTTAAAACTCAGTTTATGTGGAGATGATGGTGTTAATGTACCTCAGTTTGTACTCGGGGAGTTTAGAGGGGCAGAGAGACACTTTTAGCTGCGCCATTTGTTTGGAAGTGGATTAGAGACGGAAAAAGCACTGAGCCACATTCCTGTAATATTTATGTTTTTCTGCACAGTGTCAAACACACAGACTTTACACTGACTTTACACTGTACTCTGCTAATTTTTAAACTATTGTAACATCACCATAATGTTTCTGTGTGCAGTTAAAAAGTTTTCCTTTGATATTTACACGCCTCCAGTAATGCAGGCTTCAGTCACAATTCATTACAGGATTAACTACAACAACTCGGGGGGATTATTAAAGAACAATAAGATTTTATACCTTTAAATTAGCCATAGTAAAACAGTTTTACATGAGACAAGGTGTAATACTGGCCCCAGGGCTGGGAAATATATCGATATTATATCAATATTGTGATATGAGACTACATGTCCTCTTAGATTTTGGGTATAATAATATGGCATAAATGTTATTTGTCTTTTCCTGGTTTTAAAGGCTGCACAATTTTATGAATTTACCAGACCTCTCTACTCCTTCTAGTATTTGCCTTTACACACTTAATTGTTATATCCACATCACTGATGATTATTATCAAAAATTACTGTAAATATTTTGTGAAAGCACCAATAATCATCTCTACAATATTGTTGCAATATCGATATTGAGGTTTTTGGTCAACAATATTGAGATATTTGATTTTGTCCATATCACTCAGACGTATCTGGTCCTTTGATGTAAACTGAAAAATATTAACAACATTAACAAAAAGCTGTTTTTGATATTGTCAATAAGAGCAGATATAGTGGGTAAAATTGAAAACCATCCCCCTTTTAGTTAATAATAAAAAAAGATTTTATCCATCTTTGTAGAGTTGGCCAAAATATTTATGTTAAATTTAAACTATACATCATATTACAGTGAGTAGCACCGCACTGATATACTGTACAGTGACAGGAGATTTTAACAGAAAAAGACATGGTAGATTTTCTGAACATATGATTGATTAGTGCTCATTCTGATTGCTGTTTGCCTCCTGATGGATGGATGTTCACCTTTTTATTTATCACTACAGTACATCTCCCTGGCAGAGGCCGTTCTTATAACATTACACCAAAAGCTGCAGTAATGTTGGCAGTTGGCAGCTAATACAAGTGTGCCTGTCTGGTGGTAATAGGATTTATTTCTCAAAGATTGTCCCTCTGTGCTCTGTGCTTCTTCTCTCATTTATCCCATTTAGGCTACTTAACACCGTGAGCTTTGCCAGCAATATGAAGGCTTTTTTATTAGGGATATATTTTTGTTCTTAATGTTGCTCCAATTTTGTGACTTATTCTCAGGGAAGAAAGGTTTTAAGTGAATATCGCAGAACAGAACATTTAAAGGAAAATGTATATTATATTTTGGCACTGCAATAATAATTTCTCCCATGTTATTGAAGCCTTTCTACATTTTTCCTTTGATATAATTGTCATTATGCCATTACCAGGGTATAAAAAATAATTCATTTTCATTATGAAACTCAATTGAGTAAGAAAGACTCTTTTTGGCTCCCATAAAAGATACAAAAATCAAATAATGTGCTCAGCCATGATTTAAACAGACATAATTTCTGCATTATTTTATATAATATCCATAGTCTATGAGGTGGTAGTGTATGTTTACTTAAGCTTGTGGCGCATATGCATATTTTTAGGTCCAAATATGGAAGATTAAGAGCCATGCGCATCATTGGAAGATGCCGTACTAGTCATTTTGATCACGTAACACGATTCATTATATTATTATTAAATGTTTGGACTTTTTATTCAAGACAGATGTTTATAATGACAATGTGGAAGCTGGGTGGTCCTGGTGCATCAGTGGACTCATTTATCCGCCATCTAACTGTCACATTGTCCCAATATTCTCTCAATGGTCCCTTTTCATTGTTTTGGAAACATTAAAAAACAGATAGAAAACAGACCAAGCTTATTACTGTCCTGAATCCTTTATTCTTTTTGGAGTCTCACAAACAAACTTTGTTGGGGTCTGAATTTGGTTTGTTGGACGTAGTTGTTTTTTGAGAAAAAACTGCCAGCAAAAACTGCCAGCAATGTGTTACTTACAATCCATCTTCTATCATTTAAAGAATACCCATGATAAATAATAAGATGTGTAATGATTTAGACGGACTATATTATAGACCAATATGAATAATGAGAGTACAGCTTTCCCATCAGATATTGGTAAGTAGTTCTTGAATCACATCAGTTATAATTTAATCATAGGCTAACAATAACAGCAGAGTTAATACAGAGGATTTGACTTTCACACACAGAGAGCGATGACAAAATGATTTGGATTACAGTGTATCTTAACACTTATCTATCTGATGACAGAATAAACCTCAGAGCTTGTTTACAGAAGCCTCAATAGTTGGCACGGCTGCACCTCTAAAACGCACTGATCAGGCTCCAGACTGTATGCGCGAGCCAGAAGCAGACTGTCTGTCCTCATATCAAACAGCGAGAGCTCAGCGGGAAAGAGCTGTGAGGTAACAGAAGTCAAAGAGCTTTGGATAATGTTGGCTGCACTCAAACCTCCCCACAGAACCAAACCCGAAGAATCGCTCATGACTCAGTTGCAAATTTTACTGGTTTTCTTTGTTGTTTTTTCCCTTACTGGGGGGGGGGGGATCTAACTTCCCATCATGAGCGAAAACGAAGTGTAGAGCTGAGTGAGTGTTGCTTTAAGCAGCTCCTCTGAGTTGATGTAGTTTCCTCTAAGCAGCCACCAGCAGGAAAAAGCCTTGGCATCTTTCAGATAACCTTCCCCCCACCCTTTCATTTGTTTTGTTTAGAGAGGATGTCGCAGAGCACGGCCAGTAACTAATCAACAGCCTGTAACTTTAAATACAAACTAATCACAAAATGTACTCAGACTTCTGGAAACTCCAGTATTTTTAATGTCAACTATGACAAACAGTTGATACACAGTACCGCAGTGTGATTAGACTTCTTTTCTGTCTGTGCCCTACAGTAAACGTGGTGGAAGCTTTACAGGAGTTTTGGCAGATGAAGCTGACCAGAGGGGCCGACTTGCGGAACGGAGCTCTCGTTGTTTATGAAATGGTCCCATCCAACAGCCCACCGTATGTTTGCTATGTTAGTCTTCCAGGAGGCAGCTGCTTTGGAAGTTTCCAGGTACAGCATCTGCAGTTTGTTAGTGTGACTGCTGGACCTAACTGGACCCACTTGGGTTTTTATATTTGTGTGTGTGTGTGTGTGTGTGTTTCCGATTGCATGCGAAAGCTAACGCCTGAATTCTTCGCTATTTGACAGTTCTGTCCCACCAAGGCAGAGGCAAGACGCAGCGCTGCCAAGATTGCTCTCATGAACTCTGTTTTCAATGAGCATCCCTCTCGTCGCATCACAGACGACTTCATCGAGAAGAGCGTCAGTGAGGCTCTGGCCTCCTTCAATGTAAGTTATATGTTTTAAACTGCTGAAGGTTTTGTCAGTAGGAAGCAAAGTCACAGTTTATCTGCAATAAAACTGAAGAACAGAGCTGCAACTAATGATGATTTTCATTAATGATAAGTCGATTAATTATTCTGTCTGTAAAATGTCAAAAAATGGCCATTATAATTCACCAAAGATGAAGGTGACATCTCCAAATGTCTTGTTTTGTCTTAGCAACAGTTAAAAACAGAAAGATGTTGAGTTTACTATCATGTATGACAAGAAAAGTATCTAATTGTTACATTTGAGAAGCTGAAAGCAGCAAATGTTTGGTTTATTTTTGGGCTTTTTATGCCCTCTATTCAGACAGTCTGGCAGAGAGGCTGACAGGAAACAGGAAAAAAGAGGGGAATGACCTGCAGCATTGGTCCTTGGCCAGATTCGAACCAGGGACGCTGCGATTATATGTCATGCACTCTAACCACTCGATCACCAGGGTGCTCCCAAATGTTTGGTATTTTTGCTTAAAAATGAGTTAAACAGTTATTGGACTCTAGCTCTAGTAAAAAGGACAGATAAAGACACGTGAGGTACATGTAGAGGTACAGTATATTATTTACATGTACTGTATGTATGTGTAATGCAGTTGGCAACATGTATTTTGCACAATGTATTCACCTATTACTGATGATTTGAAAAGGAAACTGAGGAAAATCACCTGAACTGGCTTCTAAAATCAGACTTTTGCTAAGATGTCTTCTGTTACCCTCACCCTGCTCTCTTTATTATGTTTACCCCAAAAATCCAGTTCATGTCAAGCTGCAGTTTGAAGCAGAGCAGCACACTTGCATTAACTGCTCTCTGTCATTCACAGGGAAACAGAGAAGAGGCGGACAATCCTAACACAGGGATAGGGGCATTTCGCTTCATGCTCGAGTCCAACAAAGGAAAATCAATGCTGGAGTTTCAGGTGCGTAAAATATGTTTGACTGTGTTGTGTCAAGTACCATCTAATGCATGAGGGTAGTGTGAAAATAGCACTGGTGATGTTGAGTTTGAATGCTGAAAACTGTCGACTAATATGACTGAGAGTCTGCAGATATGTGAGGCAAAGGTTGAGTCTCTTATTCCTGCTGTGTTGGTTGTGTTTTTCTTCAGGAGCTGATGACTGTTTTCCAGCTTCTGCACTGGAACGGAAGCCTGAAAGCCATGAGAGAACGACAGTGTTCCCGACAGGTACGGTTTAATATACAGGCCCATCTCACAGATGGGTTTGATTATCCAGGCTCGGCAGTGGTTTTCATTTTTCACATGAAGTATTTCCTACACAAACAAATCCTCTGTCAAATCCTATATCTTATGACATCATTATTCAGGATGAATGAGACGTTTTCATCTTGTGTCAGTAATGTTTGAGAGCAGCAGCAAGCTGGAAAATAAGAATACCACAGAGGAAGTGCAAAAAGCAAAATATGACATTTAGTTAGCAAGTTATTTACTTGTTTATACAGGAACTCTCATTGAGTGCAGGATTTATTTTACAAGATCTGGGAAGTAAAAGTTCAAATCAATGATTCGTAATGAAATGAAGCAGTTTTAGAGTATCGCAGAGAGAATTGCAGCCATGTGAATGAGTTAGTTGCAGACTCTGAAGCTGTTTCCTGGGGTCTCTAAATACCGAACATGTTACATTGCCAAGTGCAGTTTTAGAAGGTAAGATCGCAGCTATATCTCCTCAGCCAATCAGGAAACGGCACAGGCCAGTATGAAAACATGACGGATTTCTGGACAGAAGAGAGCTCATCCAACTTTTTTGAAAGGCAGCATTCACTTTTCACAGTTCACAATTGTAGCTCTAAAACATATTCCAGTAAAATAAACAAAAACAATGCTCTTTGCTCAATTGCATGTGTCCGTGGGTATGTTTGGTGAGTTAAGTGGTTACGTTAGCTAATGTTAGCAAACAAAACACCGCCACTATCATCCATTTCATTTTAATTCTTGCCGGATAAACACAAACAGAAATCCTGCTAATCTGCTCAATACAGTCTATCGACCCAGAAGTATGGCAATGCATCGTTTCTATGGAAACAGTTGTCTGTGTTGTCTTTGATGTGAACTGCCCTGTTTTAGATCATTTACGATGGGATGTCTCGGGACTATGGCAGTCTTACTGTGAATCATTGATCTGAGACACTCTTTAACTGCATATATGTTTTTCAGTTCACTCCCATGGAAACGTTCATAGTACTGAAAAGCAGTTTCAAAAATACTTTCTATTCGTCTGACAATTTATCCTACTGGTTGGCTGACACGTGAAGCATATCGACACACCTTCAGATGGGATATTTGATGCTTTAAGCTCTTTTTCTGACACTGTTGCCACTCACCCTAACCCTAACCCTAATGCCCATTAGAGGTGCAGCTAAAGATTTACAGAAGTTTCAAATGCTTCCTCGTTAGCATCCAGTGCAGAAAACTGACAGTATTTTATGAAAGAAAAGAGCTTTACAGTATCAAAAAACTTGACCTATGACTCTCATTTTACTCACAGGAAGTGCTGGCTCACTATTCCCACCGGGCTCTGGATGATGACATGCGCACTCAGATGGCTGCCGACTGGGTGAACCGGGAACAGAGCGTCGCGGGCGCAGTCGGCCAGGAGCTGGCCTCCACAGAGCGAGAACTGGAGGAGGCCAGACTGGCGGGCAGAGAACTGCGTTTTTACAAGGAGAAGAAAGACATCCTGATGTTAGCTGTGGGCCAACTCAATGCAGCCAACACTGCCACTCTGCCCTCACACTAAACACGCCGTCCGTTGCGGAAACATGCCTTCACACTCCGTAGGATTCCTGGTAACAGTATTGATCGCGTCATAGATATAAAGGTGATTCTTCTGAACTTATACGTTTTATATCTCGTGTGTTGTTATGAGGTCCAGGTAATCAGGCCTTGATTTACAGTATGCACGTCCGTCCGTAAAAACAAGCACTTGCCGCCATAGCCGTTACCTCTTTGTGCCTAGTGAATACAGGATGTCAGTGCTTCTTTCAAATTACCTGTACATACACTCGGCATACCAGCTGACTGTTTTTTTTTTTTCATGGTTACATATCTATTTCCTCAAAGTAGACCTACAGAAACAAAGCCTGCCTTTCATTGGTGAATGTAAGGGACATATGACCCATCAAACCAAACCAGATTTAAGGATTAATCATTCTGAAGTCAGACAAGCGTGTTTCATTAATGTTTTTGTGTGTGTTTATACTTACATCTAGTATTCTGGACTCATGATGGTGAAAATAATGGACCCTGTGTCTATTAATAGAGCAAATAACTAAATATAATACTACATAAACTGCAAAAACTTCAATGACTTGGATAAAGGATCTTACTGAATATGAACACAACTCGATCAGGTCATGTTAAGCCTGTTGTACAAAGAATATTGTGTTTGGAAATTGAAGCATCTAATAACTTCAGAATTTCAGTGCGAATAGAAACACTTATTGGCTTGTGTAATAATTTGTGGGTACTTGGCAAAGATGTCAGCAGGTGACTGACCGCTCTGACAGCAGCTCAGGTATCTCAAACATCGGACCATCGCTCTGTTTTCTATCTTATTTTGTGTGTGTGTGTGTGTGTGTGTGTGTGAAGGCTTCTGAAAACTATCTCAGCATTCGTCGTGCGCTCGGCGAGCATGACACTCGCAGAATGTATATTTCTTTTCAGTGCGCTCTCAGCTAAAAGGACCTAAAAAGTGACGCTGTTAAACATTTAGACTATTGAATTACTCCTGATTGTGTTTGTCATGTGCTTCAGCTAGAAGGAACCGTAGACTAAAAGGTAGAAGGAGATGTCAACAGAAAGTCCAAGCTGCACGATTGTGAGTTGAAGAACCTTTCTGTTAAAATGAAGTTGATTCATTGTGTGTGACTCATTGCAGTCGATACATAACAGCACTTGTGGTTTATGTTGGAGTTTTTTGGAGATACTAGAAGCAGTGATTGGTTGTGAGCAGTGCTAGTGTACATTCATGGGCTAAAAACAATAGTATGTAAGTTGCACTTAACACCTTCCAAATATTTTTATGTTGAAGGACCTGATTTCATTCATACTGTAAATGTGATATCTTTTTATTTCTCTGTCTATCTAAAATGTACTTTAATGCATTCATTAAGGATGAAGGCATTTCAGTGAGTAGCCTTTTAAAGACCCCATGCGTTGAAAGTGAGAGTTTGAATCGTAATGTGTGGCTCTGGGTGGAAGGAAATGTGGGGCAGCGTTATGCAAGTTAAACAGCAGGAGGGATCACGCTGCTGCTGAGTGCTGGATTATCAACATCAGAAACTCATTACACAAAATATGAGGAGACGGCAAATAAAAAAAACAAAGAATTTTGAAAGAAGAATGATTAAAGCCAGACCAATTTTATTGTTTTATTGCTGTATCTCTTCCACGGGATCATCGTGCCTTTATTAAAATTGGTAGCATGCAATATTAAGACACGTTAAAAAGAATCCTCAGAGGTTTCATTTCATTTAATGGGGTCTTTAAAAGACGCCTATACTCAATTTTACAAAGTCTTTTGTCATTTTATGTAAAGGTAATGTTATAGATCACATGCTATATTGTTACAGTACCTTAATATGTTACACGACATTAGATTATGAAGGATTTAATAAATCTTACTACCTTTGTTATACATTTATAATCTTTATATAGCGTTGGTTTGGTACTCGGCTTGCAAAATCTGTGTGCGGCACCTGTAAAAAAAATGTTTGCAAGTAATTTTAAAAAAACAACCCTGCACCTCTTATTAAATACTGAAATGTTAAAATAGCCCCACTGATAACAATTCTTAAAAAATACATTGCAACATGCTCAACTCACAATCTGCCATGAAAACTGGGTGCTAGATCTTTAAAGTAGCAGATAATGGAAAAGAAAGACAAGGACATCATTACAAATAGACTTTTCTAATTGCCACAATTAAAAAAAAAAAAAAAGTCTATTTGAAGTGTTTTTCTATTCTTTCTTTCCCCATTAGTAACAGACCATTTAACTGGTAAAATGACCTCACTATTCTGCAGCTCCATTATCTCACATTTTCCTTGTAACTTGTGTTTACTTCATTTTACGTATTGAACACTACAGCTCCCAAAATCTCAGCTGCAGATACGTTATCTGAATTCATCACTGTCTGTATCGTCCTTTGAACCAATTTCATGTCCAACTTGGGAACTTACTGTACTGCCAGTGCAGTCACGCTAAAGCTGAAATGTATTCATTGAGAAAAACGGAGAAAAAAAGGTATTTCAATGAGCTTGTTATAGGAATGAGGCCGGAGATCTTGAATTTTGTGTATTTTGTGTTTTTCTCCTAATTTAGATGCTTATTATGTGACTTTTGACCACAAGCCATTAATCTCTGAGCTCTCCTCTTATAAATGCCTTTGACATTTCTTTGTGATCATTGTTAATGAAGGCTTTTTTTTAAACAATGTGTTTTTGCTATCCATTTTATATATAAATACTTGGGCTCTTCATCTTTTGGCTTTGATGCATGATGTGTTGATTAAGTTCTGTTTTTATATGTTTCATATTATATACAGTATTGTTTTATAAGTGTTCCTCAAGGCCCATATTGTATGTATTTTCTATGAACATTTTGTATTCCATGTTTATACTTTTAGTAGATTTATATGATGTGATAAATTGGCTGATACAAATGTTCATTGATTTGTCGCTTGTTTCACTGTTTAATACGGGTGATAAACTGAACATATAATCAGGACCAAGTAAAGAGGTACTACATGGCTGTCATTAATAAATAACACAATTTTTCCTAGAGGTATTACAAAGAATGCACATTGAATGCAGTGAATACTGATAGTATTATTTAAGTATAGCACATCTGGATTAAAGTAGACCTGTGTGTCTGTGACAGTAACTGCACATTGCTGACAAAAGTGTAAAAAAAAGAAGAAATATCACTATCCTTGGTATTGATATAGGCAACATTTTATCATATGAATGTTATGACTATATGAATTCATTTTAAAGGCTTATTTTTAAAGAATGGAAAGCTATTCAAACTTTAAATCCACTTTTTTAACTTTTGTGATGGAGATGAAAAAGTTATCTAAATGTAATGTAGCTTTGTTATGGCTGTGCGCATGAAATCTATGTTCATTTCTATTTTAAATTCAGAATAACAAAGAATTGTAGGTATGAGTTACAATTTTATCTCTCACCTCATCAGTGTTATAAAAATGAACTCACTCCTTTAGCCAAATGGGCAGAGGCACAACTGTTATTGTAATGCAGAATATGAATACCAAGGCCTGAAATGAATGTGGTAAACTGTGAGCCCAGACACAGACAAAAAATATTTCATCTCCTTTATTTAAAATAAATTCAAATTTCTCCAGTTACTTAGTGTTGTAAGAAAATTAGGCCTGCTACTATGATAATTTTCATTATCAACTAATGTGTTGGTTTTCTTCTTAATAAATCAGTTAGTTGTTTGGTTGATACAATTTCAGAAAAGGGTGAAACATGCCAATGACATCCCAAGATGACTTCCTTAAATATCCACAACCCAAAAGTATTCAGTTTACTGTCATGGAGGACGAAAGAAACCAAAGAATATTCAAAGCTGAGAAGCTGAAATCAGAGAATTTAGACTTTTTTTAACATTATTTTTTTGGGCATTTTTTTGCCTTTATTAGTAGATAGTTAGTGGCATAGAGGCCAACTGGAAACAAGGGGAGAGAGAGAGAATGGTATGACATGACAGGTATATGGCATGCACTGTAACCACTCGGCTACAGGGTACTCTGAATTTGGACGTATTTTACTCAAAATTATTTATTGATAATCCAAATAGTTGGCCATTCATTTAATAGCTGACAATAATTGATTAATCAGCTAATTTTTGCAGCTCTCAAGAAAATGTTAGGAAAGCCAATAGTCTTTTATATGATTAAGTACAATTTTTCAGAAATTCTTTTATTAAATGCAATTACATTAAATAAAATTAAATTGAGTTTAATTTAACTTTGATTTTAATTTGATTTAATTTAATTTAATATATATATATTTTTTTAAATTATAAATATTTCTTATTTTGTTTAAAATACATTAATTATTTCATTTTTATTTTATTTTTAAATTAATTTGAACTACATTTTATTTTATTTTGTTACTTCCGTCTCTGAGCGTAGGAAGAGGCGGGATTTCCGCTCAGGACGCTTGCCCTCCGTTGTTCATTCAACATGGCAGCGGGACCAATTTCTGAAAGAAATCAAGGTAACAACATCATTATAACACCTATTTCAACCATTTCATTTCGGTCAGTCATAAATCGGTGTGTGCTCTACACTTCACACAGTTAATTTTGTCTTTGCTGAGCCTGGTTAACTAATATTTTGTGTTAATAACCGGTCGATCACATGGAAGTGTGCAGGTATCGTTAGCTTCGCTTGTCGCTAATTCATTCACTAAAGTCCAGTTATATGTACTTTAATGTCTTTAAACTGCTTGCTGTATATAAGCGCAGGTGTGGCGGTGTTTTTGTCATTGATTTAATTACTGTGGCGGCTGTTGTTGGTGTATTAGGAGGAGGTATATCCTGTTAGCTAACAGCTAAAGCTAGCCTAGCAAGCTATATAGCTAACATGGAGTCTGCGGCAGAAGTGAGTTTCAACATATGTGACAAGACTGATGAGGATGTTTTTGTATAGTTGTTAATGAAGCCAAGAGGAGGAGATACAGTCTGAGAATATATGAATCCATTTAACCTCAAGAACTGTCTAAATGGCTCAAAACATGTATCATGTGACTCTAATGAGTTAAAACAAAGACAGTCACTATTTTAGCTCCAGTATATGAAAATATTTCGGGTACTATTGTGTCAGACTTCAGCTAGCTAACTTTATCTTCCAAACAACTAAAATATCAAAAGCGTACAGTCATAATCAGCCAGTTTGTTGTAAGGGGGATTGTAATATTAAAGTAAAGTTTAAAGGATAGGTAAACAATTTATCAAGTCTGTCTTAAAACAACAGTCAGGTGGCCATATGAAAACTGAAAACGGTTTTCCTCAGAACATGAACAGGAGGGATGAGTACAGCAAGAAAAACATGTCTCAATGTTCAAGTAGTAGTTTACTGTTACCTAAAAGATTTCAAAGTCCTACCTGATTATTTATTATTATTGTTTAACAGCTCGACTCTTGCAGGATTTCAGAATCAGGCTTCTCCTTATCCGAGACTTGTTTAGACACAATAACAAACAAAAATATAATTTGGAAATATTTGGCAATTCAGTAAATTTGAAAAACAAGCAAATATTTGGTGTTTAAATGTGATTAATGGTTAATCCACAGCAATCCGACATTAAGCATCTCCATTCCCCTGCCATTTGACTTCACTTCATCCTACATTTGGTCTAATTTGGACTCCTCTCTCATTTCTTATTTCAGATGCCACTGTGTATGTTGGCGGCTTAGATGAGAAGGTGTCTGAGCCGTTACTATGGGAGCTGTTTTTGCAGGCTGGTCCTGTGGTCAACACACACATGCCCAAAGACAGGGTCACAGGCCAACATCAAGGTGAGTATCAGCTAGTATACATGTCACTCTACGGAGAAATCACACCTACAAGAATCTCTATCATGGCTATGAGGCTAACTTTTTCACTCTTCCTCAGGATATGGGTTTGTGGAGTTCCTCAGTGAAGAGGATGCTGATTACGCCATCAAAATCATGAACATGATTAAGCTCTATGGCAAGCCGATTCGAGTTAATAAGGCCTCAGCACACAACAAAAACCTGGATGTGGGCGCAAACATCTTCATCGGTAACCTCGACCCAGAGATCGATGAGAAACTTCTCTACGACACATTCAGTGCCTTCGGGGTGATCCTCCAAACACCAAAAATCATGCGAGACCCAGACACCGGCAACTCCAAGGGTTACGCTTTTATCAATTTCGCCAGCTTTGATGCATCAGACGCCGCCATCGAGGCCATGAACGGCCAGTACCTCTGCAACCGGCCCATTACAGTGTCTTACGCCTTCAAGAAGGATTCCAAAGGAGAACGTCACGGCTCGGCCGCAGAGCGACTCCTGGCAGCCCAAAACCCTCTGTCCCAGGCAGACAGGCCACATCAGCTGTTTGCAGATGCACCGCCACCACCGAGCGCTCCGCCACCGGTCCTGACCACACTGGGAGCTGGGATGCAGATGCCTGGTACGGATGACATACTTTGGTTTAAATGCAGTAGATACTGAAGGATACAATACATCCTTAACTCACACAGTTGTGGTGTATTGCAGAACATATTCATGAGCTGATTGGAAAAATAGATGATGATTTCAGGTCATAGACTGACAGAGAACATAATACAATATAATATATATCTTTATTTTATATAATTTTTACTCCAAAGCAAAATAGCAGCTGTACTACTAGCTCTGTTGGGCTTCTACCATTCTCATCTGTTACATTTCTTTCCTTCAGTATACCCGATTAACTCAAAATGTAAAAATTGTTGCTGCGCAGGCACCACTTGAAACTCTTTTACATATAAAAAGATAGGTACGCTTGGTTTTTAGTCTGGCTGATAGCCATACATGCCTTTTACTTTGTCATAAAGAATATCATAAAATGGCAATGACCGCTGAAAAGGGGAAGGTCTAAGCTTTACGATAGTGTCATAAGGAGTCCCATTATAAAAAAAAAAAAGTTTTTCAAAAATTGTGAATTAGTGCAACTACAAGAGGCCTCTCTGCAGCTGTATGTCATGGTGTAAACACCCTAGTTAGTAATATGGTTGCACATCTGCAGTTTTCCGAATTGGACTTCTTGTCTTTAATTACTGTCTCTCTGAGCTACAATTAGCGGTGTTGGTGTGTTTTTTCTCTTGTGAAATTCACAGCCACAATCCACACGCAGTAGCTACCTCTGAATAATTGCAGATAGTTGCAGTTTGAGTAGTTAAATGTTGTGCCTGCCAGGAGAGTAGATAACGGATTTCATTACTGGCTTCGAGATGAAGCACAATCCTTTTTGGAATGTGAATGTGCTGCTCTGCATATTTTATCAGCTGGGTGAGAATGACATTGATTTGATTTTAATCTTGCACAGCTGTGAATTGGTTTTTGAAAATATACTAATACAATTACATAATACTACAATCGAATATAATGAATGTAAAATTTTATTGAACTAATTCAACAGTCTGATTTTGTGTACTCGCCGAACATGAAATAATAACTTGTAAATCCAACCTGTCTCTGTGCAGGCATGCCGCCTCCTGGTGCTTTCCCTCCTGTTCCCCCTCCGGGCTCGATGCCTCCTTCGATGCCCCCGAACATGGCCATGCCTCCAAACGCAGGGAACCCACAACAGGGTGGTGGACCTCCACCTGGACCACCGCCTTTCCCTCCTGGCAACATGCATCCAGGTAATGGCTTGTTAAACTTAAAACATGTTCCCACAAAGCCTGCATGTAGAAAACACAATACTCAATATAGTGGCCAAGTTTTAAAGTATGTTGTAGACATTTTTGTCCTCGCTAACTAATCAGATTTTAAAAAACAGTGTAAACATTCACATTCAGTATCAGTACATCTAAACTCTGTGAGACAAGACAAATTTGCTCAAGCACGTTTGTTTGTTTTTGTCACACAGGTATGGCTCAGATGGGCATGCCACCTCCTGCTCCTCCTGGCATGGTGCCTCCACCTCCTGCGCCTCCAGGATCAAATCAGTCACGGGCACCGCCGCCCCCCGGCATGCCCCCACCCCCACCTATGGGCATGCCACCCAGAGCACCGTATGGACCTCCCATGGGTAAGAACTGTGGCATCACCTCACATCTTTGCTGTCAAATAAAAACCTCTTCAGCTCACAAACAATACCTCTGTTATTTGAGGGGAAAATGCTGTTTTTTTTCCCTAAATAATTGACCACTATAAGCTGTAAAACAACAACTGAAGTGTTAACACAATAAAACACATATACACATCATTCCCTTCATTATATCAAACAGTGCTGAAGTCAGTCTGAACAAAATTCAAAACAGATTTGTGGTATTTTTTACTACTTTTTTATTAATCTTTCACCATTAACCCAGAACATCACAAGCATGTATTAACAGAACTGAAAAAAAGAATAAAGGGAAAAAAATTAAATAAAAAACATGTAAAACCTGTTGTTCAAATTGCTAAAATACTGCACCTCATGAATTTTAAGCTCACTTTTCTTTGCACACAGTGATAGAACATCGTCAAAATTGGAAGTTTTTATCACATAATGAGTCCACTTTCTCTCTCTCAGGTCACCCTGTGCCTCCAGGTATGAGAGGGCCTCCTCCTATGCCTCCACCTGGCTATGGTGCTCCTCGTCCTCCTCCCTTTGGCTTCCAGAGAGGTCCCCTCATGCCCCCAAGGCCCCCCGGTGCCCCACCCAGGGTTCCTATGAGGGCCCCAATGCCACCGTAATCTTTCTCAGACTCCAAAAATGGGCTCTCATTTTTCTTTCTTCTTTTTTTATTTTTTAAACATCTTTAGATCTACTCAAGTTCGTAAATTGTGAGACTAATTTAACCACATGTTTGTATTTTTTTGGGTCACTGTACAGACGAAAGACCTTTTTGACAAATAAACCTTTTAGTACAACTTTTGGATGTTTTTCTAAATAATTTGTAATAATTAGTTGTAACTCATTATGGTTCAGATGTGTCCACTTTGGTATAGAAGTGTTAAATATTAAAACGTTCAAGGAAAAGCTGACATAGCAGAAATGTAGCCTTTGCTGTGAGACTCAGGGGTAGTTATGGAGTCTGTGCCAAGACACCATATACATGGCCCAGCAGTTTATTCAAAATAAAAGGGCTCATTTTATGTGGAGAGTTAAATTACTATGTTCATTTCTAACATTGGATAATAACTATATTTCATTGAGGTGTGCCAGTTGTGTCGCTGCAGGCTAATAAATAATGTTTATTGTTCAATTTGTGCCTTTACTGCTATAGGATAAGATTTAGGATCCCCATTAACCGTTTCCTAAAGCACAGCTTGTCTTCCTAAAAAACATACATTAAATATTAGTCAACTTGGCAAAAATAGGGTATATATTAGAGAATAACATTAATATGTATGAGTAAAACTTACACTGCCAAAAACTATGAATCAGTATATGTATAGCATTGTATAAATATGTTCTAGGAGTTTCCTTATTTGCCTTTTAAACATTGATGTCTATGTTATGTAGTCAGTAACAGTGGTGAAGAAGTCCATGTTTTCATTGCTCTGTATATTACAGTGCGTTTAGGGAAATGAGAGTTTGCCTCAGGAAGAGAAAACTGGCCATCTGTCGGCTGTCTGGTGGCAGACGTATATGACTCTAAATTGTGTTTACTACCAGTGGAAATGCCATTTGTTGAGAAAAGCCTGTAGGTGCTGATAATTCTTGTGTATAGGTGGATGTTTTGGCCTGATGGTGGTGATGGAGAACAGTCAGGGGAGGGTCACCAAAAGCAGGAGCAATCAAGTTCTGAAGACGATTAATATTTATGCCAAATTTCATAGCAAAGAGGCCCCGTAGCCATTGGTCACTTTTGCTCATTCAAAAAGAAGATATACTGAACAAAAGTGTGAAATTATACATGCAGCTCGGTTGTGTTGCAAGTTTGTGAAGTTTATTCAACAGTAAATAAAGTGGCCATGTAGTCTAATTAGTATCACCATGTAGATGCAACTTAAAAAGCTGCCTGCGTGTTAATCAAAACAAGCTATTCTACTTGTTTTAAATATATTTAGGTAATACATAGACACATTTGTAACATTATGAATGAATGGACTGCTACTTGTGACAGTATTTTTACACTGCATACAACTTTTACTACTACAGAGGACCACAGGTGTCACGAAAACGGTTATAAAACATTTATTAATTGATATTTAATTGGACAGTTAAACCATTAGGTATCTTACAGTGAGTTAATGTGAAATCATTTTGCTTTAACTGCTTTTTATCACCAACCACGAGGTTAAGTATAAGGAGCACCGGCAGTTTGTTTTACTCCAATAAAGTTTATATGAGGCTCTCCAAAATGAGACATTTCTAAATTAAAAATGATGCCTTTATTACCTACCTCACAAGCCTGGAGTTTAGGACAATCACCCTACACACACACTCTACAAAATAGAGATATGTCTTCTTTCTCAGGAGTAGAAATAATTGATGAACATTTTTATTTTATTTTATTTTTTTTAAAATCTCATCATTTTCACATTATTGATCATTCAGCCTCACAGCCTCGTGCATGTGTGTGTATGCTCACGTTTCTTCATGGAGGGTCTTGATGCAGTAAAAAAAAAAAAGGAGGAGGGGGGGGATCAAGAATTGGCAAATGGTTGGCATGGTAACAGGAGTCAGGTGTGCTTGCACGTGTGCGTTTTTTGACATAAATGTGTTAAAACAATTATTATTATCATCATCTGTTTGTAAAATTTAAAAAAGCAGATGGATAGAAAGAAGGCGTTTTTGCGCGCATGCGTGTGAGGATACAGTGTATTTAAAATGTGTCGAGTGTTTTAAGCATTTCATGAATAAAACGTATAATTAGCTGCATTGGTTTTATATGGAAACGTGTACATTATACGAGTTTAAAGGCGCAACAGCCGATGCAAAGCTGGAGGAAAAAGAGCGCAGATTGTGTGCAGATATGCGCCAAAACCCCTCCGGGTATGAAGGCGTTAATAATGTGCTCGTGCGCGCGCGAGGTGCTCGCATGGGGGGAGGGGACCCCTGCGTATCACTGAGTGTGTGTGGATGGATGGATGGCGTGGGCTCCTCTCCTCCTCCTCCGAGCAGCACAGCACAGCATCACCACTCGGTTCACAGCAACAGCTTCGTGCGCATCCTCATCCTCCTCACCCTCGTTCCTCATCCTCACCATCTCCGTCGCTGAAGAGGGACCACATCACAGGAAAAAGGAGGTAAGCTTGAATTTACCATGAATATTTGACATTTGGGAGCTGATGTTGACTGGATGTACTACTATTATTATTATTATGTTTTACAATGAGAAATCACGAGGGAGAGACGATGGGCGTGTTCTCCAACCATTTTCTTCACACAAGCAATTAAGATCGATTTTGTGAATTGAGGGCCTTTAATCCGATCCAAGTCGTGACGAGCCGCTGGCAGCGAGATATCCAAATGTCAGCGCAGATGTGGGGATGCAGGCGAGCTGGTATATGTGACAGATTTGTATTTTTAATCCAACCGTATTTGTAGGATGTGTAAATTGGCCCGTTTAGCGCTAAGGCCATTTTTTTTTATCCCTCTTAACATCAGTGAAGACATCTATGATGGACTGGAGGCTTAAATTTGCACATATTTAATCAGAGTCTTGGTTCTCAATTGCTGCTGCCCTTTCACCCAATTGCTGCTTGTGAAAAATAACAATCCTGCAAGAAAACTGAAAGCACAAATGTTAAAAACCTTTTGGAAATAGGCCTGCATGCATGAGGATGATATTATAGGCGTAATTATAGAGCGTAATATTTAGGGATTTCTTTGGCCATCGTCCAGCCTAATCTTCAAGTGTTCAGATTATTCATCGCGACACTTGAGCACTGACAGACAGTGCTTCATTTTCATAAGACCTGCCTGCATGTGATGATGTGATGGCTATCTGCTCTGCTCGTCTTCGCAAGGAATCTGATGTTGATTGATTTTTAAAAGGGAGGAGGGGGTGAAAAAAAGACTAAATAAATAAATATATAAAAGGGTTGCTCAAACCATGCAGGGAGTAGAATATACTCCTCATCCTCACCATCATCATCCTTAGGCCTTCCTCTTCTTTTCCACTGACAGGGCTGCATGTAGAAATGATGTCAAGTTAATGACAGGGACCAAATAAAGTAGTTCATCTGTAGCTAATTACCTGTTGCATAAATGAATCAGTTTCTATCTATATATCTATCTGAAGGTTGATTTATTGAGGTGTCTATTTCTATAATATTCCTACAGAGGCTGTTATCTTCATGCACGTGTGTGCAGGCAGTTTAACCCTTTCATACTGTTTCATACTGACCTCATAATTAGTCTCTACGCAAAATTTCTGGATCAAATCTATTTTTTAATTCATAGATACCACATCGTTAGTGAAGCTTTCAGAAAGCAGAAAGAGTATATCATTTACCGGTTGTTTTTATGGAGAATTTAACATTGCATTGCATGGCCCTATGTTATCTAAAATAAGAGAACATAACAGCCATCATTATTTCAATGGATTTTATTGAATGTGAACAGTTTTGAATGGTGAATTTCTGAAAGAATATGTGCCAATTTTAAGCTGTAGTACATGTACAAACATGTGTATCAGCTGCACAGAAAAAAAAAAAGATTTCCATTTTTTTAAAGGGGTTATAACAATTCAGGCTAAAAAAAGAAAGAAAAGAAAGGTGTTCAGTGTGTTTTTTAATTGCTCTCAAATGTAAAAATGGGTCAAATTTGACATGAGCAGCTTGTAAGTTATTCTTGTTAATAGGTTTTTTCCCCCTGGAAGACATCGTTACATGTCGCAGCAGGAAAAGCACAGGTGTAAATAACGAAATTAATGATGGTGGAATTTCATTTAGCTGCTTCACTTTCATGTTGGTGGTCTTGTGCATGCTGGCTTACTGACACTGAACAGAGTCATCGTTAATAATATTAGCAGCACATGTCCTTTTCCTATATGACCAGTTTAAATGTCAGCTGGTAAAAAGGTTTATTAGACCTCTGCTCAGGCTCATGTTACGTGGAGCTGTGCTGGGGAACGATAGGAATTAAGTGAGGCCAGAGAGGAGAAGTCAATTTGAAATGTAAAACTATATTGAGGTTATGAATAGAGGAAGAATTGTGGCGATTAGACGCCATTGATGTGACGCATCAGTAGGTGTAGGACCATGTGAAGATAGGAGATAGGACCAGCAGTGGTGATGGGGAGGAGGTGGGTTATGTAATAGTTGGTCTGGGCCTGAGGATTATGGTCAGAAAGATTCATGTCAGAATTTTAAATGTAAGGATTTTGGCAGCGTGTAAAAATGGAGGTGAGAGAGAAGATTGAAAAAGGGGAAAAAAGTAAAAATTCAGCTGTAGATGAGTAAAGGCAGAACGTGAGGGGCAAGATTTTTCTTACTGAACTTTCAGCAAAGCTTCGTGAACAGGTTGAACAATAAGACTATTTTCACAGCAGACGCTACAACTACCAGCACAGGTGTTACTAATAACATTAATGATGGTTCTGTTCTGTTGTCCCAGTGCGTCAGCATGCACAATACCAGGACCCTGAAACTAAAGCAGCTAAATGAAATTTAGCGTTAACATCTGTGCTTTTCTGAATGTGTTATTGAAATGAAAGGGGCTTACTGACAGGAGAGTGAAGAAGGTGTCCATCACACTGTCACGAGGAGAGAACTTATCAGACAAATGAAGTGAAAACACCTGTGCAGGTAGATTAGGGGCTTTAAAAAAAGCTCTGTTGTTTGGTTGTTTACTTCTGGCTCCACAGCCTGACATGATTTTATACAGGCTCGTGTTTTGATATGGGTTTGCAGTGATTAGAGGCCTGTAAGTGCTTCAGTCCAAGATATTATTAGGTTAGCGTCCTACAGTTTAGCCTGGCTGACCAGGCCCTGGTGGGGTTCCTTTGATCCGTGCCAGTAAATATGTTCGTCATGCTGACAGTGACGGATCTGCAGGCTGATGACTGGAGACTTTGGATGTTTCAATGAAATTTAAGAAACATTAAAACAATGAACATGATCAGTTTGAACTCTGAGCAGGACATATATATATTGTATATATATATATATATATATATAGATTCATGATTTGAGAGACTTTACCACCTTTTGCAAAGACATAAGAATTATTGTGGGGTTCACTCAGTCAGGTTTTTAAAGAAAACAACTACATTTCCATAATTCAAACGAAGGTCTGACAGAGATTACATCATTTACAACAATTATTTACAGCACGTCTAATTAAGAAGTGGAGCAGCAGTTGGAAGGAAATATTGCACCATATTGTAGCAGCATGTCAAACCTGGATATAAATAGGGATTTTGAATAAATAAGCATACATAAAATAAGCTTGAATAAACAAGCCAGGTGCCAGATAAAGATGCACTGATCAATAAACTAAAACAATATATCTCCATAAACCTTAGTCATGAACATTTCCTATAATTGATGCTTAGTATTGCCTAACTTATCTACTTAACATACTGATCTACAGGAACTAGCAGGTTTTTTTTGCCAAATAATAGAAGAAATATCTAGAGTAGCTTATGTTTGCTCAGAGCTGCATTTATCATTGAGGACACAGAGTTCATATCTTCACTCACTATTCCTACTTGTACTAGGAATTCAGGGATTTTAACAACCTAAAGAGAAGTTTACATGAGATTTTGATTAAATATATATATTTTTTTTACACTAAATACATTTATATTTGACTGTTTTTAGGCAATTTAATTGTTAAAATGAATGAAGATAATGAAGGAATTTAGTTTTTCTCCCCCAGAATTGCAGCATGTTTAACATGTTGTAGGAATAAAATATTTACAGAAAATATAGGCACACAAACAATTAACAATACAATATAAACAGATCACTTCACAGACTGTTTTGGTGGCCATGCAGTCAAAATTTTTGCTGTTGAGTCTACAGCCCTCCCTTTACTGCATACCTGCTACATCAGTCCGTTATTACCTGTCAGAGCTTATTTGTGAAAAAGGGGTCAAAGTGAGTGTCGTGGGGATGTCTCTCATTCGCTGTCTGTTGTTTCAGCAAGCGTATCCGCACCACAAATTCAAAGTGACATGTTGTTTTATTGCACGCTGACCTCAAGATGCAGTGTCTCTTCGTACAGAAACATATGGACCAGGGGTATCATTAATTAACATCACGAGACTGCGCCTTATAAATGTTCTTTTAAAGAAGATGTGATACTGCGGCAGACAGGCAGAATGGACATCAATTTTCTTTTTGTCAATTTCAAGCCTCATTTGTTTTCCCACGCAGTGCCTCTGAATCAGCAGCTGTTCAGTTTTTCCATTAAGAAATGTTATCATTGATTAATCCCTGATGTATACTTTATTAGTTTTCCTCAGTATCATTAATGTTTTATTGACAAACTTGACATTCAATCATGCAAAATACAACAAACTATTCAAGAATTGACCCTTTAGTACAGGGTTTTGTAAAGATGGCTAAACTGACTGTGGTGTTAATGTGTGTTATGGGATGTCCAGATAGACATTGTAGACCTTACAGGAATTCCCTCTAAGTGTCTGATCCTTTGGAGCATTATCTTCACACCACATTACATTTGAGTCATGGTCACGCACTGTTGCTCTTAACCACGAACTGAGCCATCTAGGGCAGGAAACAACCATTAAAAATCAGTCTCACTGTTCAAGACTCAGCGTCCCACCCTGTAATTGCAGCTCAGGTCTGCCTGTGACTCAGCAGAGAGCGCATGCTGGGCAGATATAGTAATGCAACAGGTGTAGTCTGGAAACACACCATAAAGGCTGGTTAGTTGGTTTAGTAAACTAAATGAAAGAAAGAGCTAATCAGTTCAAATCCTGACATGTGTGGAATCCTACCCACACATGTCTGAATGATTATGAAAAAGAACAGATTGGCTAATTTCAATGTCTATTTTCTTTCCAGACATAGGAAGAGCCTGTTCTTAGTTAGGTGGACTGGAGTCCACTCTTTAAAATCTGTGAGGTGTATCTTGAACAAACTGACGCTCCAACACGTTCAGGTGGCCTCTCTGCTAAATCTTTGACCACTTCTGAACTTCTTTAAAATGGAGGACGGCTATCAAAACCGGACTGCCTTTATAAAAGGTGCCAAAGACATTGCCAAAGAAGTCAAGCGGCAAGCCTCAAAGAAGGTCGGCCGTTCAGTGGATCGGGTGAGCGATGAGTACAGCAAGCGCTCCTACAACCGATTTGAAGAGGATGATGATGATGATTACCCCACGCAGGGGAGCCAAGACGGAGGCTACTACCGTGGAGACAGTCAGGCAGCCAATGACGACGAGGGCGGCCACAGTGATTCCACAGAGGGACACGATGAGGATGATGAGATCTACGAGGGCGAATACCAAGGAATCCCCAGAGCTGACTCAGGCAAGGGCAGTCTGGCTGGAGGTCCAGGCTCAGTGGGGGCCGGTGCTCAGCAGTTCAGAGATATTGGGGTGTCCGAGGCGGAGAGGAGGAAGGACCAGGAAGAGCTGGCTCAACAGTATGAGACCATTTTACAAGAGTGTGGCCACGGGAAATTCCAGTGGACCCTGTACTTCGTGCTGGGGCTGGCGCTCATGGCAGATGGTGTGGAGATCTTTGTGGTCGGGTTCGTCCTCCCCAGCGCTGAGAAGGATATGTGCCTGTCTGAACCTAACAAAAGCATGCTAGGTAAGACTCTTTTACAGGTTGAGTCTCCTCCCTCTATTGTAGAGGTTCTGGCTGTACTGTGTCACAAGTTATTTGGTTCGAAGGATAATTTTATATTTTCTAAAAAAACATTTCATGAGAAGACTAAAACCAACGATGACATGACCCTACTAACTATTATCACCCATAACTTGATTTTTCTGTGCTGTACGACCCATTGTTAAAAAACTATTATAGGATATGGCTTTATCTTTTGCCATGAAGATTACAGTCATGTTAATGTGTTTAGAAAAGACTCCCAAGACTAATAACAGCATCACATTTTCAGTCTCTTGAGAGTAGTTTGGTGTAGGAAAAGGCTAGCTTGATGTGCTACATATCACAACCACTTGGCTTTGTATTATATGGTTAATTTTTCAAAGAACTTCAGCACAAAGTCAAGAGCTTGTGTGTTGTGTTTATTCCCACTTATGTGCAGTGGTGTCTGTCGTACACAGAACTACTCTTTGGAGACTGAAAACATGATTGTGGTTATTAGTCTTTGCCACCATTTCAAAACAAAGTAATTTGACTGTAATCTTCAGGGCAAGGTAACATGTCAACCAGTGCGGCAGTGTGGCTCACAGACGTGTTTTTAATAATGTTTAGTCAACAATGGAGGTCTACAGCACAGATAAATATGAAATATCAGACTTTGGGTACAAACACAATACTTGAATGTTAAATTGATTAAATTTTGGTTTGGCTCTGCACATGAAATTGGTTGATAGCAAGAAAAATATAGTAAATCACCAGCTGTATCCTTTAAAAGCATATCAGTGAGACATGTTCCTTCACTATCCCACAAATACAGTACTGCTGAAGTACCCAATTCAACACCAACTGTGTGTTAATCCACTGCTGAAAATAGCCACCCACAAATGCTCAGTTTTTTCCTGTTCGAATAATCTTTGCTAAAAAACTACAGTGGTCACACAGGACAGGGAAGTCTGAAAGTATTATGAAATGGACTAATATATAGTTGGTTTTGGTGTTATAATGAAATATGTTGATGATTAGAAATATATATAATAATGTCTTACTTAACATTACTACAAAAAGAGAGCTGCGTCACACTTCATATTTAAGCTCCCATCTACCCTTGTTGAGAAAGCAGCTAGAGTTATCACGAGCCTGCCAAGCCCAAAATCTCACAGTAGGAGTCTAAAAAAATAGGACAGACTCACATCTGTGGCAGTACTTGTGAAAATCTACATTAAAATGTTTTTAAAATCATCTGTTTTCATACAAACTGACATTTTTAGACTTTTAGATGATCACTTCACATGCTCTTCTTTCTTCAGGTCTGATTGTATATTTTGGGATGATGGTCGGGGCGTTCCTCTGGGGAGCTATGGCTGACCGGATAGGACGTCGGCAGTCTCTCCTCATCTCTCTCTCCATCAACAGTGTCTTTTCCTTCTTCTCTTCCTTCGTCCAGGGCTACAGCACATTTTTGTTTTGCCGGCTCCTCTCAGGTGTCGGGTAATTGCAAACATAACTTTTTTTCTTTTAAATCTTGTTCTTATCTGATGTATTAATTGCTTTACTGTAGCACTGGATATGTTTGAGGTTACATAGAGTAATGTTCAGTGTACAATCTGGCCGGTCCAAGGACTTCACAAAAGGTCAATAATCTGTTTTAAAAGTCATTTCATAATCACTTAAATATAATTACATTATAAAGACTCTTAAAGAATGAAAATTTGTGGTGAAATATTAGTTTAATAAAAGTAGGATTCTCCGTTTGTAGTGTAAACTCTTTTTATTAACTAACACACTTATGAAATCGAGTAACTATCAATGAAAAAATGAAAAATGAGTACCTATATAAAAATATCAAAACATATATCTGTTTTCAGTGTGTATTTCACAAAATCAATTGCATTTTCCTGCCAAAAACCGTCATCTTTAGCTAGCAGTGGAAGATTGTAAAAGTGTAAATAAAAGCTACGCAGCATTTTACATCTGACCGCACCATATAGAGTTAAACAGTAGATGGATTATTATAACTGACTATGGATATATTTTGCTACTATCCACTCACCCTTGTCAGCTTGTAACAAAGCTCCTGCTTTTATGGCAGCAGAGTCTTGAAAACATTAAAAACAGCAGTTTCTCTGGTTTAGTGAATTGGCAAATTGAGATGCTGAAATCATTTCCTTTAGTGCTCAAATTCGTCACTTTCCCACCGAACTTTTAAGAGTTAGTTTCGCACTGCGATGAAGAAGCAATAGGAGCATAGACAGATAGAAAATCCTGTTAAAGCTTTAGTGACCAAACAAAACAAACTAAAGTTAATTAGTAAATTAGTAAAATCAGTAAATTAAAGGTCCAACTGTGTTGCCTTCACTTGCAAACAGTTCAGTTGCTCTATTCTTATATACAGGAGTTTGAAGTCATCATTTCTACTCTTTTATCATGCTTGTCAAGTTCATCATACAGTTGTTTAAAGTAAACAAGTGGCACTGGCAGGATATTTAATGTGAAATAAATAAATTTGCCTCTTATTTCTAAGTACAAAATGCTGTTATTCTCACAGTCTAAACCGGATCCCTGCAATTAAACACACGGACTGTTCAGCTCTGGGCTCAGTTGGTTTCTGATCTTTGCAGGATTGGCGGCTCTATCCCCATCGTGTTTTCCTACTACTCTGAATTCCTGTCCCAAGAGAAGCGTGGCGAGCACCTCAGTTGGCTCTGCATGTTCTGGATGATTGGGGGAATATATGCATCTGCAATGGCCTGGGCTATAATCCCACATTATGGTGAGTAAACAGTATCTGAACTACCCATGCTAGTCAATCATCCTCATTTTGATTTACACTTAAATGTCGATATTTGCAGCAAACAAAGAAGGAACACAGAGTGAAGGCTTGGTTTGGTAGCAGGGTGACTGGTTGGTAGAGAAATGTAGGTTCAAGCTGTTCTGCTAGAAAGCATCTTCCCAGAGACGCTGCAGTGCAGCTGACCTCTAACTTCCCTGGAGGAAAGAAGAGGGAAGAGCATGGTTCATATTGTGCCACATCAAATTAAATATAATCCAAACTCTGCTCTATATAGTAGATACATACATACATACTCCTATATTGTCTGATGAACTTGCACATTTATATAGAAAACTTGTAAAAAAAAAGTGTGAGGAAAGGTGTGAGCTCATTTCCTCCTGTTGGTTTGTTTTTTGTCTTTCCAGGATGGAGTTTCCAGATGGGCTCGGCGTATCAGTTCCATAGCTGGCGTGTGTTTGTGTTAGTCTGTGCGTTTCCTTCTGTTGCAGCCATCGCTGCCCTCAGTGCCATGCCAGAGAGCCCACGCTTCTACTTAGAGGTTAGCAGATGTGCTTTATGACAGTGCTGGCTGGTTTCACCCATACATGTATATGAATGTGATGCTTCTTCTGAACATTGATGGGGACCTCACACACAGAGCGGTTGTGCACAACATGACCCTTACTTTTTTTCCCTAAACAGAATGGTAAACATGATGAAGGCTGGATGATTCTGAAGCAAGTTCACGATACTAACATGCGAGCAAAGGGATACCCAGAGAAGGTGTTTTCTGTGAGTATCAAACAGTATCTGTGAGAAAAACAGCCAGCGCTCACATGGTCACCTCGGCAGACAATCAAATAGACCTGTTACTTAATGTATTCCCCTTAAAGTCATTTAGCAATGACTGACCTTCACAGAAAGAAATTCAAACACAGTTTTATTTTTGTCAGCTGCAAAAGATTTAAAACTTAGACATGAATCAGGCCGAGCCTTTTAAAGCTATGATCACACTCTTTTCCAGCACACTGTGATGCTGTTTTATGGTAGGTACTTAAGCCTGCTGGCTGCTGTTTGATGGAGTGAAAAAGGAACTGAACTTATGACTTAGAAAATGTATCTGATAATGAATGTTACAGTCAGGAGAACAGACAAATGATCTCCAAGCATCATTCAAGCAACAAAATGTGCCTCCAAATGTCTTTTCTAAATTTATCTACAATTGAAAACCTGAAAAAAACAACAACATGCTGTTAAAGGTACCAAATGTAGCACATTTCCAGCAGATTGTGAAAAAACGCAGGTTCGGCCCACTGTGTCAATAAATCCCAAACTTTAATTAAGAAATGTTTTAATCTCCAGAAATCTTTGACAGGTAAACAATAAATGCTGTTAAATGATGCTGTTGCTTTCTAGTGTAAAGGGAAAAAGTACCATTGTTATTTCCAAGGACATATGTTTGGTTTATACGTATAGACTTTGTGATAGATACACACTTTACTGCCCTTTCTTTTATAGTTCAATTCTAGCATCGTATAAGGAGAACACGGACAATAAATAAAGATATAAATGATTTCCTTTATGACCCAAAAGTTCGTCAGAGGTGTTATTTTTTACAAGCACTGAGTAGCAACTGCTGTCCTCCTCTATGTGGCCCGGGAGACGAAAATCAGTGCAAAAAAAGCTTGCAAAGCACTCTGCTGCTGCTTGTAAAGATTACTTTGCAGAATGGTTGCAACATGTTGTTTTTTGGAATCAATTCTTCTTTTCTCACTCTCTCAGAAGACTTTGTTTCAGAGATATTAGCAAGTAAACCAAACCGGAAACTGGTGGACAAAAACAGGATTTTGAAAACTATCTGACAGCCTTCTCTGGCGCAGGAAGAATCCCATAAGAAAAGCAGCTTGTAGTCTTTAGAAAACTGTGACGACCATCAAAATTCAGTCAGTGATGTCTGGCTGAAGTCTCTGGATGACTTGCATCTTTTCCTTCCAAGGTCACCACAATCAAGACGGTGAAACAGATGGATGAGCTGGTGGACACTGGCACCGACACTCCGGTCTGGCAACGCTACAGGCTGAAGATTATGAGCCTCTCCCAACAGGTGAGTGAAGTTGACTGGAAAAAATCTTGTGCTTAAAAATATTATTCCTATACACGCAATCTATTCAGTTTCAGATAATTGAAAGGGAAGTGGCTTTGAGGCCCTCTCTGGGGTTCATTTGAACAGCAAGATTTGTAATGCAGGCACTTACGGACCAACACTGTAACCAAATGCCTGTAACCAGATTTTGAAAGCATGAAACCACCAGGGAGATCATATCTACGATCTTTGCTTCTTAAAAGCTTCAGAATTACACTCGTTATACAAGAGTATGGCTGAGGTCTTTCATAGCTCGGGCTGGCTGTAAAAGTCCTCAGTGGGAACGTGGACAGCGTGAATGGAAGCGTAGGCGTCATGGTAGCTACAAGGTTTACAACGCCAGCTTACATCCTTACTAATTATTTTATCCTCTTGACCTGGGTCTGATTTGATGGCTGATTTATGTAGAACATAAACTAAATGCCTCAAGTCTTTTCAGCCATATCCACATGCAGACTTTCTCTGCTGCTTTTTGTCCTCTATATTTGAATTTGGTGTAACAAACTCCTTAAGATATGGTGTTTTTTCCTGTTTTTTATTGCATTAGTGGCTAAATCAGTGAGACAGATTTTATATTTGTATTTTGCTTTCATGTGTTTCAACTTGTTTCTCATTATGTTGCACATTGTTGCAGCACCACTGCTCTCCAGCTTTGTGCCTGATTTTAATTTGCCCTCAGCCTACGTTCTGCTTCACATAGACGCCTACACCCTCCATCTTCTTCTGAGTCTGTTTCTTCTTAATGCTCACTGAGAGTCTCCCCCTCTTGAAGTTGAAGCACTGCTCTGTTGGAGACTTAAGTTGTTAGTTAAAGGATAGTCTGCACCACCTCACTGCTTCAGGAAAACCTGTCTGGTTGCTGTCATGTCGTATCCAAGATTCATCTCCTCCTCATTTACACAATGCACGTTTAAACAGTCAAAGGTGAAAAGTTTGAGCATATGCAATTTGTGCCAGAATCCTGTCATTTGATTTGACAGAAATTAACGGATTGAGACCCTTATGATGAGTTTAAATCTGGTCTCCCGAGATTTCCTCATCAAAAAATTGTGTGTTTTCTTGTTCACATGTTGCAGATGAAGAATAACATTCTTGCCTGCTTCAGCCCAGAATATAAACGGACGACTTTCATGCTCATGGCTGTTTGGTTTACCATGTCTTTCAGGTAAACTAAAGACTCACATAACCTCAAGTGTTACTGTATGCTGAATCACGGTCACTTTAGAGGTTTATCTCATCTGTCACGACTCTCACAACCTTGCAGCTATTACGGCCTGACGGTGTGGTTCCCCGACATGATCAAGTACATCCAGAAGCAGGAATATGAATCCCGCACAAAGACCTTCACCAAGGAACGAGTGGAGCACGTCACTTTTAACTTCACCCTGGAAAACCAAGTGCATCGCGAAGGATACTACTTCAATGATAAGTAAGTGCTAGTGCGAGCTGCAGTTTTTGAGTAGTTTAATACAGTACTGACAATATTAATAATAAATGACAAGAATAGAAGAATACTGAATGATTTGAAACCAAAAACTGAAAATATATACAACCTGTTTCCCAGATTCCTCAACCTGAAGATGAAATCCATGGTGTTTGAAGACTCTGTGTTTGAGGAGTGCTACTTCGAGGACATCACCTCCATACACACTGTCTTCAAAAACTGCACCTTCATTGCAAGTTTGTTTTATAACACAGGTAAATATAATCAGAAATCAACTGTGTGTTCAGTTCTGATGTGCAACAGGTGGTCAGTGTCATGGTGAGCCTGCACCTAATGATTACTTTAATTATTGATTAATGTTGCAATTATTTTTGAATTATTTAATGTCAAGAATAATACATGTCACAACCTCAAAGAGCCCAAGTCTTGAACCTGCTTGTTTTATCCCATAATTGGCCAAATAGTCAATTTAAACCTGCTTTAAATTTTTTTTTTTTTTTTTGGGGGGGGGCTATTTTTGGGCAGCAAATTTGATATGATGAACAGTTTCTTTCACTAAAACATTAACAATCAGTTGGAGTCGTATTCCTGGCAAATTGACAAATGTATGTCCAATGTTCACTTTCGTTTTAACTCCTGAGGCAAATATCGGTCTCTGTAGGTACTAAATACTCCACTATGTTCATCTGCCAGTCTCTAACTGTGACTGTTTGCTGTTTAGTGTTGGGCAGTTAGTGCACAGTGGGTTTTGTCAGAGCTTTTTTGCAGGAAAATAGCTCCCAGCTCTGGCTGGAAATTACGCTATGAGAGCAGTCAGTGAATCCGAACACTGAGTTTGCAGGCTGTAAAACCAAAACGCTGAGCTAAAAGATGCTAAAATGCTCTGTCGAGCTGAGGGGAAATCACAGAGTCGGTTATAATTGTCTTGCTACCCGTGAATCCTTCACATTACACTTTTTCATCTATTATATTTGATCTATTGTTGATATGGGTTGATATTGATTAGAGGAGCTTTAAAGTGATATAAAACAGAGAAAGGAGCAAATCTGCACCTTTGAAGAACTGGAGCATGTTTGGAATAGTTGCTTTTTAATGGATCTTTAAGAAAGAGCTAAAGACTGAGTTCTTCAACAAACACCCCCACACCTGATGGATATTTATGATAAAAAAAAACCCCAAATCAATGATCTGCTTCTAGGCACTCAATGCACTGCCTTTTGGACCTGAACTCAGCTTTATACCATTTACTCACATTGTTCTCTCCTGACTAGCTCCTTGCTTGTGTATTAACTCTCATGTGTATTTTTGCTTTGGATAAAGATAATCCTTTAAAATAATCCTTTATTAGTCCCACAGTGGGGGACTAATAAAGCATCTGCTAAATGAAATTGTAAGATTACAAGATTGTAAATGTCTTAAAAAATGAATGAATTATCTAACCTGTTGCCGAAATCAACTAATCAAATGATCTTTTAGAGCTAGTTTTAATCAATCTGTTGTGTTATGATCACTATGATACAGCAGCTCAGCAAGTTACTAAAATAATAAGTGATGAAATCTGAATTTTGGATTATTTCATTGCAGCCAAAAGTGGTAATAGCACAAAAAACACACACACACCTAAAAAAGATAAACCTTATTTTCAGCAGAACTGCAACCATAGAAACATCTGTTGCCGGTCTCCCATGGTTACACTGCAGCAGAAGTGTTACCGTAGCAACGTAAACAAATCCAGCCCTCCATCCAGATGGCTTGATGACAGCTACATGTCAAACAGTGCTCTGTGATTCAAGGAAAACAGATTGAAAAATGTGTTTACTCGTTAATCAGAAACAAACACATTGCTGCTCTATTTTATCTGTATGTTGAAATAATTTTAAACTCCATTCGGTTATAAGAAAACTGTCCGTGGTGGGTTATTGCTGTAGCTGCCTGTGTCTGGTTTTGATTTCTGATCACTGATCCATGTCTGAGAAAACTAGAGAAGCTGCTTCTCTGCGTATATAATGATCTATTAGATGCTGAGCTGTGACAGTTAGTTTGAGATTCATCAACATCACAGTAACTGTCTTGGCAGCTTTTACAGCAACAACATCTTCTGATCCCCGAAGCCAATGACACATACTTTTATCTTTATGTCATTTGTGCATCTAAAATTTTATGACCATTCAGCACTCTTATGCCCCAAGTACTTTTCATAAAGCTGTTATTGGTTATTGGTATGGAAGCAATTTCAGCAGTGTCTTCAGAAAATATGATTGTGTTTGTGCAGCTGCAGACAGCAAAGTATAAACAGAGAATAAAGTAGCGGGGTCTTGTAAAGTCAAGGAGATTTTACTGTATATTTTAAGATGTTTTGCAGGACAAAAATGCTTGTGTTGGAATCAGTTTTTATGTTTAAATGCTGCCTTAAAAGGGGAATTTTGATCAAAAACAGCAGCTGACGGAGGATTTGGTTTTGTGGTGACTGCATAAATGTCCTGGCTTCTTTTGCTGAGAGATCATTGAACTGCTTTTTTCCACTTGTTTTAGGAAATGTAATCATTTATGCAGGGGCATAGGTTAGGTTACAGCAGTGAGCAGGCCTGGACTGGGACAAAAATTCGGCCCTGGACCCTGGACCAGAGTGGCCCACTACAATCCGTGCGCAGATACCATGCCGACTCGCCCAATTGATGTACATTTAAACACACAAGCCCTTATTAACACTATTAACACTGAAATAATCTACAGGTGGGCTTGGGGTCTCTGGTAAGCTCATCTCCACAGGAGATGATCTACCGGGACTGCTGCTGTCAAACCTGGACATGAAGAGTAGAGAAATAGTGTGGAATAAGTCCAAATAATGAGTCTGAATGCAAAGAGAACTTTAGCTAGTTGACTAAAGTAAGGAAAATAATAGTATAATGATTCTGATTCTGAACAATTAACACTTTTTATAGCTCAACATACTGACAAGTATGACAGAAGAGGAAATACTTATAATTTTGTAATAGTATTGTTAATATTTTACATGACTATACATATTACTTTTGTAACTTTTTGGTACTGTATTTAACACAAATAGCTCAGTTTGTCATGACTTTTCATGAGCATATGTTTGCTTTACAATTGTCCATCAATAAAAATTAAAATAGATTATCAGACATTTGAGCTTATCTTATTGTTAAAGTTTTAATTTTGATACATAATTTACAGTTAAAATCCCAAGGAATCACAGTATATTGCAATATATTTAATATCTCAATAATACTGTATATACTTTTTATTGTATCACATATCCTGACCAAATTGGACTGTGTACAGAAGAAAGGTGCATGATGATACATAAAACACTTTAATTCTGATTTGGGGAATGTAATTATAGGTTACAAATTGTGAAAATAGCATTTATACATGCTCAAACCACATCTAATATAAAATAGTGGTTAATAAACGCGTCAATTAATCATATGAATATGGTTATCATTTTCCCATACTTTAGATAACTAGATGTAGTTGTACACTAACACTCCACGCTATGCAGAGTTTGCGATTGTGTCAAGTAATGTTTATTACAATTAACGGTGTTAATTGTTTATCCACAACGTGTTAGCCTAGCACACACCTGCCATCACCACCACTAAGCTCCTCTAGCACCATGGCAGCAGGAGCCTCACTTTCTCCCTCCTCCTCTTCCTGATGAGAGGGACCCGCAGCTGCAGCTGTAGACCCTGAGGCGACGCCGGCCCGCGCAGCGAACATATTTAAAATATTACCACTCTTCGCGGCATCTTGAGCTAGTGCTTTTTTCTTTTTTTCTCGCAATTTTTCGGCACCACCTTTTCGTTTTTTCTCCATTTTGCGTGCGTGTTGTGCTGCGCTATTTATCTCTGTCTTTTTCTCTACCTGTCATAACAATTGGTCATCATTAAAGCTGATTGGATGAGGGGGGGGGGGGGGGGGGGGGGGGGGGGGTCTAGAACGTGCATGGGTGGGACTCCTGGGCCTGTGTAGCCCATCATTGGGCCAGCCAGGTAGACAGACAAGACACAAGCCACTGGGCATCAGTATGCATTTGATGTGTGAGAATTACCATTGCGAGACGCAGAAAAAAAAAAAAGAAAAAAAAAAGGGCAGCCACTGCCGGCCCATTATTGAACGGCCCACCAGGAAAACTCCCGGTGGCCCCAATGGCCAGTCCAGGCCTGGCAGTGAGGGAAATACAATGAAGTCAAAATCAGATAGTATAGCTATGTAAATCTTTTTTTTATCATTAATAATATAACTGTTAAAATCATGTTTTGTGTCATTGACAGACACCTGATATGATAAATAACATATCTTTTTCTACAGCATCTTCTACAGAATCTTACTGCTCTTTACTGTCTTTATTTGGAGCTTTGCCATAAATAATTCCCATTATTTTTACTTTTTCTTTTCTGGGAAATCATGCAGAGGAGTTGAGAGTATTTTTCCACTGAGGAGTGTCTGCAGTCTTCCTCTCAGGCTGTTTAGAGCTCCAACATCCTCCAAGCTGCATGTTGATCGAGAGGAGAAATCCAGAGCAAATTAACACCTCGACACCTGAGCCCCTTAAACTTTTTACCACTTTGTTGCGTAGAGTATTTCTTAACTACTTTTTAACTTTCTACTACCTTCTTTCTCATTGCACTTGAACCTGGTCAGCAACTTGAGAATTTGTACCGCAGCTCTTTTGCGTCACTGTCCTCTAATGCTTGATTGTCTTGCCTGGTTTGTAAATCGCTCTCCCTAGAAGCGACTGCCAAATGACTAAATATACATGTAAATCCCTTACTGCTGCTTGTAAGCTCATTGCTACCAGCGTACTGTAACAATTGAAGCCGATTTAAATACATACGGGATTTTTTTGACACGTCCTCTCTTGGAATTTTGGCAGCTGTGCAGTCAGGGAACATGGTTTATAGAAATTTTAGTGAGGAAATAACACTGTTAAAACTGAGGATGGCAGGTTCCTCCCATCCTCTGTTAAAATGAAACCCTTATATTCATGTTCAACTCCTCAAGGATTCAAACATCACAAAGCATTCACACCCCTTTCTCACTGTTTCTCTCCTCAGATTTGTTCAAATACAGGTTTGTCAACTGTAAACTGGCGAACAGCACGTTTCTCCACAACAAGGAGGGCTGCATGCTGGACTTCAGCGACGACTTCAACAATGCCTACATGATATACTTTGTTAACTTCCTTGGCACGCTTGCGGTGTTGCCTGGCAACATCGTTTCAGCTCTATTAATGGACAAAATCGGGCGTTTGAGGATGCTGGGTAGGTAAATCTAATCAGTGCAGATAATGCACTCATGACTGTTGAGTCTGTTTTAACTTAATGTAATTCTTGACTCCTCTCTGCAAACAGCGGGATCCAGTGTCATCTCTTGTATCAGCTGTTTCTTCCTGATGTTTGGCAACAGTGAGTCAGGGATGATCGCCCTCTTGTGTCTGTTTGGCGGCATCAGCATCGCCTCCTGGAACGCCCTGGATGTGATAACGGTGGAGCTCTACCCTTCGGATAAAAGGTAACACGAGAGGAGCTGTTTTCACTGATGTATGTGTTTTTGTTTTATGGTGAAGAGAGCACAGCTGGCCTCCATGTCATCAACCAACAAATAACAAAGTACAGCTGGTCACAGACATCTGTATTATTTAAAGCCAGTGATGACATGTTTTCCTGACAATATATAATAGATCTTATTTATTATTTTTGTGGGTGAGTGGAGGATCTTCCTGCAGCTGTACAGGTGCAGTTGTTTCTGTTGATTGGTGATCACATGATGTGTCCTTTTAAAAAGAGATTATTGCATTATCTGAAGACTTCATGCTGCAAATACACAAAAGACATTTACCCAAAAGATCAACACATGAGGTGACTCTTTCTCTTCAGTGCCACCTTTTTTCTGACGTTGCTGTTATAGAAAATACAGACATTGTTTGTTTGTTTTTTCTTTTGTGGGGTACTCAACTGAATTTCAGTGCAGGAGAAGCACATCTGTTTCCTCTTTCAAATTTATACCAATTCAAGTTGTAATCCCTCTAGGGCCAGTTGTTCTGTACCGTGCTGAAGCACGGATGTCCCCCCTCCCCTGTCCCCCGCTGGCCTGCACTCACATTATCCCAACCGTACCGTACTCAAGCACGGTTACCTCCCACACATTGCGCAAAAACATATAGACAGTTTACTCTCATAAAACATGCACAGGTGTGTGTTTGCGTGCTGTGCGCCGGTAAAACACAACACAGCCAGTCATTTAACACAACGCATTATGATTAAAAAGTGCAAGCTTGTTCTTCTGAGTCATACCTGTGTAGTATGCAGTACTAGATACTTGTGTAAAAAAGACTCTAGTAAAAGCAGACGTACTGATTCAACTCTTTACGCCAGTAAAAGTAAGACTTAGTTTAATGACTTAGAAGTCGCCTAATGACTTACTTTAACGAATTTCGTTAGTTTATATAATGCAGATTTGTATTATACAATACCGTACTACCATACTCAAGCACGGTACACTTGCAATGACACTAGCCAAATAATCCGGATTTTAGGGGGCAAAAGTGCTTGGGCACGGTACGATTGCCTAGTGTGAGTCTAGTGTGAGTCCACTTTAAGGGCCTCTGTAGCTGTAATAAAGTAAAGTTAGTTGTAACGTAATGATAAAGAGAAGACACAGAGTAATTTACAAAACATGTTGCACTCACAGCCACATTTTCTCAATCAAAAGTGATTTGTTGCATGAGGAGTTAGTTAAAGTACTTTCAAGTATGATTTGTAAACTTAATTTAGTTTTATTAATCATTATACTTACATTATTAAACATTCACTTAAGGCAGATTATGTGTTGGCATATAAGATAAGAAATACGATGTTGAAGATGTTGTTTTCCAAACTTAAATTACGAGCCTGTTGTCTCTTACTTCCTACCGTAGTGTTGAACATTATGTGAAGAAAAATGTACAATCAGGGACGCCGTCTTCAGCTATAGAAACAGGAAGGTTTGATGGTTTCCCTGAAGAGAAAAGGCTTTGTTTGTTGTCTGGTTTGGGTTAGACAGAAGATGAAGTCCATTTCATGTATATGTTCTTGGTTATATTACGGTTTAAAGGCCATTCAGTAAAATATTCTTCATCTATAATGACTTCTCTTGCTTTGATGAGTATTAAAAAACTAATTGAGTTGTGGTTTTTGGAAGGGAACCCTTCTTTTGTGTCCATTTTTATATGTGGAGTCTGTGAAGGGAAACAAAACCCTTTGTTTGAAATGCAATGCACAAGTTTTGTTTCATCACTGCAACAGCATTTTTTGGCATTTTGATAGAAGTACTATCAGTATTACCAGCAGTGCAGTATATGCACAAATAACAGCAGCATATTATTCATTATTATATATTCAAAATAATTGTACAAATTGACATTTAAATCAACAAATAACAGTGTTTTACCTCCTGTTTTGACTCATTTTTTGTAAGTATATGTACAGTTGTGTCAGTGTATCATTTAATGAATGAATGAATGAATTAAATGTTTGTTCCTCTCTTCTTGTGTTCAGAACCACAGCGTTTGGCTTCCTTAACGCTCTCTGTAAACTAGCGGCCGTCCTGGGCATCAGCATCTTCCAGTCGTTTGTTGGCATCACCAAGGCAGTACCCATCTTATTTGCCTCTGGCGCGCTTGCTGCAGGTAGTTTCCTTGCGACGAAGTTGCCTGAAACACGAGGCCAAGTGTTGCAGTAAAACAGACGACCAGCAGTGGGCAGCAGAACACCGCTGGAGTGTGTGTATAAAACCAGAGCCGAACATCCCTGAGAGCTTCAGCGCTGCCCGTCAGACAACAAGACTGCCATCCCCATTGTAAGCCCAGAATCCTTTGAAATATGGATTGCATCATTCAAAGTCTTTATAGACACACAGTGATTACCAGAAGAGCACACAGACGTAGAAATAAATAACACATCTGAAGGATAACAGTTTATCCGTGCTGTAAAAATATCAGATCTTTTACAAAAGAGTACATGCACAGTGTTTTTTGCGTTAGAAATGGAAATGTGCAGTTAGGATAACTTGTTAAAATTCCTACAGATATACAGCCCAGTGAAAAGACAAGAGCGTTCAAATGAAGAAATGAGAACTGGAAAAAAAAGCCACAACTGGGGGATCAAGTGAAAATTTTCAGTCTGTGTATGTTGTCAGTTTTCAAATATGACTGCAGTGTTTTTCTTTCTCGTCTGTACTCACTGAATGACTTACAGTGGTGCTTTTTAATTTGCTGTGACGTCACTGCAACAGTTCAGTTTCTTTTGAAAATATCATACTATGATTTTCAGGATGAATATATTTTTAGTATATTAATATATATTTAGCGCCCATGACTGTTGATCACTGCCTACTGAAAGCCAGACCCGGTGAGAGCTGCTAGGACATGAAAACACTCCAGTGAGGCTGGCTGAATTTAATCCAGAAACAGAGAGTTAACTTCACAGATTTGTTGTCCCTGCGTTAAGCCGGTCTACTCCTCAAAAAAGAGACAGGAGGAGATACATTTCACAGGATTCTCCGTTGTAAATGGTAATAGTTTGATCCAGTTCCTGAGTGTTCGGTGTTAAACGTCCAAACTAATGTTTCTCCCTCCCTGTAGTTAAACAGTAAAGCTATGACAGTGTGATGGTGTCTGCAACACTGGGACTTTTGTGGGACGGATTTTGGTCAAGTGCTAACGCGAGAGCCAATACTGTTGTGTAATATTTGCCTAAATTAGCTGTGTGAGCATGTGAGTGTGTGCTTGTGTGTGATTGCATGTGTGCGAGTGTGTGAAGAAGAGAGAATGAGTCTGATTTATTTCCTTGCAGCCATGTAGACCATACTATCCAATCATTGGGGATTTTATTGATCCAACAGCAGAATGCATGAAGCAGCAGTCACACATTTTAAGTCTAATTAATTATCACATACATTAGATCATGCAGTAGCTCAGGTGTGATGAAATGCTTAGACTATGTTTACAGTTGGTATTATATTTTAGCACCACTGCACCAAATTATTGCACATACAGGATCATATTCTGATATTTCGGGTCTGGCGTCATACCAAATGCATAGCTGCAGTAGCCTTAAAATGAAAGCAAGTCACAAAACAAGTTGATTATTTTTGCCTTTTATTGTCTAGGAATTGCTTTTTTCTGTTTGTGCTGTCTTCGGTACTTTCTTCAATTTGTGTTTTATGCCCCTTGAAAGTCCTGATATGACTAAATTATACTCACAAGCACAAATCAGAAGCAGTAAAAAAAGAGACTCCTATTGATTAGGCCGTGTGGCACAAACAGAGATTACAAATCACTGGTCTAATTTAATTTTAAGGGCTCCTGTTCAGTCATTCCTTCACTGCATCCATTTGTGCCCCAAAAAATGAAAATTTACTACTTATTGTACTCAGCAGTGTAATGATGCTTTACTGTCGCCAACGGCAACATGAGTAGTTTAAAAGCAGTTTTACAAAAGCACTTATTGTGACTTTAATCTAAATTGGACTCAAGCACTCTTAAAG